>NW_027517045.1:0-49358 GCF_048772815.1 Callospermophilus lateralis | reverse complement strand
TGCCCAACTTTCAATCTTCTAGGTTAAAGCGTTCATTTCCAGTAACAGTTTGAATTTTTAGGTTTCACTCTGTTTTCTGCTATATAGATAGATGTGTTTGAAACTCTAAATCAAACACGGTTTGTGCTAGCTCCGTGAAACTTGACAACATGAAGTAGTTCTAAGTTCTATCTCTATGGTTTGTTTCCTCTTGAAGTACCCCATGCAGAGACTGGCGAAGAACACTTTCGTTTGAAAGGGGTTGCCAAGCTTCCAAAAAACTACTCGTTTGCTGAAATCTCAGCAAACATTTTTTCACCAAATCTTGATGATACTTGGTGGTAATGATCAGTTCACTAAGCCCACTTGGCTGCCCAATTTTCACTCTTCTAGGTTCAAGCGTTCGTTTCCAGTAACACTTTGAATTTTTAGGTTTCACTCTGTCTTCTGCTATATAGATAGATGTGTTTGAAACTCTAAATCAAACACGGTTTGTGCTAGCTCCGTGAAACTTGACAAAATGAAGTAGTTCTAAGTTCTATCTCTATGGTTTGTTTCCTCTTGAAGTACCCCATGCAGAGACTGGCGAAAAACACTTTCGTTTGAAAGGGGTTGCCAAGCTTCCAAAAAACTACTCGTTTGCTGAAATCTCAGCAAACATTTTTTCACCAAATCTTGATGGTACTTGGTGGTAATGATCAGTTCACTAATCCCACTTGGCTGCCCAACTTTCACTCTTCTAGGTTCAAGTGTTCATTTCCAGTAACAGTTTGAATTTTTAGGTTTCACTCTGTTTTCTGCTATATAGATAGATGTGTTTGAAACTCTAAATCAAACACGGTTTGTGCTAGCTCCGTGAAACTTGACAAAATGAAGTAGTTCTAAGTTCTATCGCTATGGTTTGTTTAATCTTGAAGTACCCCATGCAGAGACTGGCAAAGAACACTTTCGTTTGAAAGGGGTTGCCAAGCTTCCAAAAAACTACTCGTTTGCTGAAATCTCAGCAAACATTTTTTCACCAAATCTTGATGATACTTGGTGGTAATGATCAGTTCACTAAGCCCACTTGGCTGCCCAATTTTCACTCTTCTAGGTTCAAGCCTTCGTTTCCAGTAACAGTTTGAATTTTTAGGTTTCACTCTGTTTTCTGCTATATAGATAGATGTGTTTGAAACTCTAAATCAAACACGGTTTGTGCTAGCTCCTTGAAACTTGACCAAATGAAGTAGTTCTAAGTTCTATCTCTATGGTTTGTTTCCTCTTGAAGTACCCCATGCAGAGACTGGCGAAAAACACTTTCGTTTGAAAGGGGTTGCCAAGCTTCCAAAAAACTACTCGTTTGCTGAAATCTCAGCAAACATTTTTTCACCAAATCTTGATGATACTTGGTGGTAATGATCAGTTCACTAATCCCACTTGGCTGCCCAACTTTCACTCTTCTAGGTTCAAGCGTTCGTTTCCAGTAACACTTTGAATATTTAGGTTTCACTCTGTTTTCTGCTATATAGATAGATGTGTTTGAAACTCTAAATCAAACACGGTTTGTGCTAGCTCCGTGAAACTTGACAAAATTAAGTAGTTCTAAGTTCTATCTCTATGGTTTGTTTCCTCTTGAAGTACCCCATGCAGAGACTGGCGAAGAACACTTTCGTTTGAAAGGGGTTGCCAAGCTTCCAAAAAACTACTCCTTTGCTGAAATCTCAGCAAATATTTTTTCACCAAATCTTGATGATACTTGGTGGTAATGATCAGTTCACTAAGCCCACTTGGCTTCGCAATTTTCACTCTTCTAGGTTCAAGCGTTCGTTTCCAGTAACACTTTGAATTTTTAGGTTTCACTCTGTTTTCTGCTATATAGATAGATGTGTTTGAAACTCTAAATCAAACACGGTTTGTGCTAGCTCCTTGAAACTTGACCAAATGAAGTAGTTCTAAGTTCTATCTCTATGGTTTGTTTCCTCTTGAAGTACCCCATGCAGAGACTGGCGAAAAACACTTTCGTTTGAAAGGGGTTGCCAAGCTTCCAAAAAACTACTAGTTTGCTGAAATCTCAGGAAACATTTTTTAACCAAAACTTGATGATACTTGGTGGTAATGATCAGTTCACTAAGCCCACTTGGCTGCCCAATTTTCACTCTTCTAGGTTCAAGGGTTCGTTTCCAGTAACACTTTGAATTATTAGGTTTCACTCTTTTTTGTGCTATATAGATAGATGTGTTTGAAACTCTAAATCAAACACGGTTTGTGCTAGCTCCTTGAAACTTGACCAAATAAAGTAGTTCTAAGTTCTATCTCTATGGTTTGTTTCCTCTTGAAGTACCCCATGCAGAGACTGGCGAAGAACACTTTCGTTTGAAAGGGGTTGCCAAACTTCCAAAAAACTACTCGTTTGCTGAAATCTCAGCAAACATTTTTTCACCAAATCTTGATGATACTTGGTGGTAATGATCAGTTCACTAAGCCCACTTGGATGCCCAAATTTTATTCTTCTCAGTTGAAGCTTTCGTTTCCAGTGACTGTTTGAATTTTTAGGTTTCACTCTGTTTTCTCCTACATAGATAGCTGTGTTTGGAATTCTAAATCAAACACGATTTGTGCTAGCTCCTTGAAACTTGACCAAATGAAGTAGTTCTAAGTTCTATCTCTATGGTTTGTTTCCTCTTGCAGTACCCCATGCAGAGACTGGCGAAAAACACTTTCGTTTTAAAGGGGTTGCCAAGCTTCCAAAAAACTACTAGTTGCTGAAATCTCAGCAAACATTTTTTTACCAAAACTTGATGATACTTGGTGGTAATGATCAGTTCACTAAGCCCACTTGCCTGCCCAATTTTTACTCTTCTAGGTTCAAGCGTTCGTTTCCAGTAACACTTTGAAATTTTAGGTTTCACATTGTTTTCTGCTATATAGATAGATGTCTTTGAAACTCTAAATCAAACACGGTTTGTGCTAGCTCCTTGAAACTTGACAAAATGAAGTAGTTGTAAGTTCTATCTCTATGGTTTGTTTTCTCTTGAAGTACCCCATGCAGAGACTGGCGAAAAACACTTTCGTTTGAAAGGGGTTGCCAAGCTTCCAAAAAACTACTAGTTTGCTGAAATCTCAGCAAATATTTTTTCACCAAATCTTGATGATACTTGGTGGTAATGATCAGTTCACTAATCCCACTTGGCTGCCCAATTTTTATTCTTCTAGGTTGAAGCATTCGTTTCCAGTAACAGTTTGAATTTTTAGGTTTCACTCTGTTTTCTCCTACATAGATAGCTGTGTTTGGAATTCTAAATCAAACACGGTATGTGCTAGCTCCTTGAAACTTGACCAAATTAAGTAGTTCTAAGTTCTATCTCTATGGTTTGTTTCCTCTTGAAGTACCTCATGCAGAGACTGGCGAAAAACCTTTTGCTTGAAAGGGGTTGCCAAGCTTCCAAAAAACTACTAGTTTGCTGAAATCTCAGCAAACATTTTTTCACCAAATCTTGATGATACTTGGTGGTAATGATCAGTTCACTAAGCCCACTTGGCTGCCCAACGTTCACTCTTCTAGGTTCAAGCGTTTGTTTCCAGTAACACTTTGAATTTTTAGGTTTCACTCTGTTTTCTGCTATATTGATAGATGTGTTTGAAACTCTAAATTAAACACGGTTTGTGCTAGCTCCTTGAAACTTGACCAAATGAAGTAGTTCTAAGTTCTATCTCTATGGTTTGTTTCCTCTTGAAGTACCCCATGAAGAGACTGGCGAAAAACACTTTCGTTTTAAAAGGGTTGCCAAGCTTCAAAAAAACTACTAGTTTGCTGAAATCTCAGCAAACATTTTTTCACCAAATCTTGATGATACTTGGTGGTAATGATCAGTTCACTAATCCCACTTGGCTGCCCAACTTTCAATCTTCTACGTTAAAGCGTTCGTTTCCAGTAACAGTTTGAATTTTTAGGTTTCACTCTGTTTTCTGCTATATAGATGGATGTGTTTGAAACTCTAAATCAAACACGGTTTGTGCTAGCTCCGTGAAACTTGACAACATGAAGTAGTTCTAAGTTCGATCTCTATGGTTTGTTTCTTCTTGAAGTACCCCATGCAGAGACTGGCGAAGAACACTTTCGTTTGAAAGGGGTTGCCAAGCTTCCAAAAAACTACTCGTTTGCTGAAATCTCAGCAAACATTTTTTTCACCAAAACTTGATGATACTTGGTGGTAATGATCAGTTCACTAAGCCCACTTGGCTGCCCAATTTTCACTCTTCTAGGTTCAAGCGTTCGTTTCCAGTAACACTTTGAATTTTTAGGTTTCACTCTGTCTTCTGCTATATAGATAGATGTGTTTGAAACTCTAAATCAAACACGGTTTGTGCTAGCTCCGTGGAACTTGACAAAATGATGTAGTTCTAAGTTGAATCTCTATGGTTTGTTTCCTCTTGAAGTACCCCATGCAGAGACTGGCGAAAAACACTTTCGTTTGAAAGGGGTTGCCAAGCTTCCAAAAACTACTCGTTTGCTGAAATCTCAGCAACATTTTTTCACCAAATCTTGATGATACTTGGTGGTAATGATCAGTTCACTAATCCCACTTGGCTGCCCAAAGTTCACTCTTCTAGGTTCAAGCGTTCGTTTCCAGTAACACTTTGAATTTTTAGGTTTCACTCTGTCTTCTGCTATATAGATAGATGTGTTTGAAACTCTAAATCAAACACGGTTTGTGCTAGCTCCGTGGAACTTGACAAAATGATGTAGTTCTAAGTTGAATCTCTATGGTTTGTTTCCTCTTGAAGTACCCCATGCAGAGACTGGCGAAAAACACTTTCGTTTGAAAGGGGTTGCCAAGCTTCCAAAAACTACTCGTTTGCTGAAATCTCAGCAAACTTTTTTTCACCAAATCTTGATGATACTTGGTGGTAATGATCAGTTCACTAATCCCACTTGGCTGCCCAAAGTTCACTCTTCTAGGTTCAAGCGTTCGTTTCCAGTAACAGTTTGAATTTTTAGGTTTCACTCTGTTTTCTGCTATATAGATAGATGTGTTTGAAACTCTAAATCAAACACGGTTTGTTCTAGCTCCGTGAAACTTGACAAAATGAAGTAGTTCTAAGTTCTATCTCTATGGTTTGTTTCCTCTTGAAGTACCCCATGCAGAGACTGGCGAAGAACACTTTCGTTTGAAAGGGGTTGCCAAGCTTCCAAAAAACTACTCGTTTGCTGAAATCTCAGCAAACATTTTTTCACAAAATCTTGATGATACTTGGTGGTAATGATCAGTTCACTAAGCCCACTTGGCTGCCCAATTTTCACTCTTCTAGGTTCAAGCGTTCGTTTCCAGTAACAGTTTGAATTTTTAGGTTTCACTCTGTTTTCTGCTATATAGATAGATGTGTTTGAAACTCTAAATCAAACACGGTTTGTGCTAGCTCCTTGAAACTTGACCAAATGAAGTAGTTCTAAGTTCTATCTCTATGGTTTGTTTCCTCTTGAAGTACCCCATGCAGAGACTGGCGAAAAACACTTTCGTTTGAAAGGGGTTGCCAAGCTTCCAAAAAACTACTAGTTTGCTGAAATCTCAGCAAACATTTTTTCACAAAAACTTGATGATACTTGGTGGTAATGATCAGTTCACTAAGCCCACTTGGCTGCCCAATTTTCACTCTTGTAGGTTCAAGCGTTCGTTTCCAGTAACACTTTGAATTTTTATGTTTCACTCTGTTTTCTGCTATATAGATAGATGTGTTTGAAACTCTAAATCAAACACGGTTTGTGCTAGCTCCTTGAAACTTGACCAAATGAAGTAGTTCTAAGTTCTATCTCTATGGTTTGTTTCCTCTTGAAGTACCCCATGCAGAGACTGGCGAAGAACACTTTGGTTTTAAAGGGGTTGCCAAGCTTCCAAAAAACTACTAGTTTGCTGAAATCTCAGGAAACATTTTTTCACCAAATCTTGATGATACTTGGTGGTAATGATCAGTTCTCTAAGCCCACTTGGCTGCGCAATTTTCACTCTTCTAGGTTCAAGCGTTCGTTTCCAGTAACACTTTGAATTTTTAGGTTTCACTCTGTTTTCTGCTATATTGATAGATGTGTTTGAAACTCTAAATCAAACACGGTTTGTGCTAGCTCCTTGAAACTTGACCAAATGAAGTAGTTCTAAGTTCTATCTCTATGGTTTGTTTCCTCTTGAAGTACCCCATGCAGAGACTGGCGAAAAACACTTTCGTTTTAAAGGGGTTGCCAAGCTTCCAAAAAACTACTAGATTGCTGAAATCTCAGCAAACATTTTTCACCAAATCTTGATGATACTTGGTGGTAATGATCAGTTCACTAATCCCACTTGGCTGCCCAACTTTCAATCTTCTAGGTTAAAGCGTTCGTTTCCAGTAACAGTTTGAATTTTTAGGTTTCACTCTGTTTTCTGCTATATAGATAGATGTGTTTGAAACTCTAAATCAAACACGGTTTGTGCTAGCTCCGTGAAACTTGACAACATGAAGTAGTTCTACGTTCTATCTCTATGGTTTGTTTCCTCTTGAAGTACCCCATGCAGAGACTGGCGAAGAACACTTTCGTTTGAAAGGGGTTGCCAAGCTTCCAAAAACTACTCGTTTGCTGAAATCTCAGCAAACATTTTTTCACCAAATCTTGATGATACTTGGTGGTAATGATCAGTTCACTAAGCCCACTTGGCTGCCCAATTTTCACTCTTGTAGGTTCAAGCGTTCGTTTCCAGTAACACTTTGAATTTTTAGGTTTCACTCTGTGTTCTGCTATATAGATAGATGTGTTTGAAACTCTAAATCAAACACGGTTTGTGCTAGCTCCGTGAAACTTGACAAAATGAAGTAGTTCTAAGTTCTATCTCTATGTTTTGTTTCCTCTTGAAGTACCCCATGCAGAGACTGGCGAAAAACACTTTCGTTTGAAAGGGGTTGCCAAGCTTCCAAAAAACTACTAGTTTGCTGAAATCTCAGCAAACATTTTTTCTCCAAATCTTGATGGTACTTGGTGGTAATGATCAGTTCACTAATCCCACTTGGCTGCCCAACTTTCACTCTTCTAGGTTCAAGCGTTCATTTCCAGTAACAGTTTGAATTTTTAGGTTTCACTCTGTGTTCTGCTATATAGATAGATGTGTTTGAAACTCTAAATCAAACACGGTTTGTGCTAGCTCCGTGAAACTTGACAAAATGAAGTAGTTCTAAGTTCTATCGCTATTGTTTGTTTCCTCTTGAAGTACCCCATGCAGAGACTGGCAAAGAACACTTTCGTTTGAAAGCGGTTGCCAAGCTTCCAAAAAACTACTCGTTTGCTGAAATCTCAGCAAACATTTTTTCACCAAATCTTGATGATACTTGGTGGTAATGATCAGTTCACTAAGCCCACTTGGCTGCCCAATTTTCACTCTTCTAGGTTCAAGCCTTCGTTTCCAGTAACAGTTTGAATTTTTAGGTTTCACGCTGTTTTCTGCTATATAGAAAGATGTGTTTGAAACTCTAAATCAAACACGGTTTGTGCTAGCTCCTTGAAACTTGACCAAATGAAGTAGTTCTAAGTTCTATCTCTATGGTTTGTTTCCTCTTGAAGTACCCCATGCAGAAACTGGCGAAAAACACTTTCGTTTGAAATTGGTTGCCATGCTTCCAAAAAACTACTAGTTTGCTGAAATCTCAGCAAACATTTTTTCACCAAATCTTGATGATACTTGGTGGTAATGATCAGTCCACTAATCCCACTTGCTGCCCAACTTTCACTCTTCTAGGTTCAAGCGTTCTTTTCCAGTACAGTTTGAATTTTTAGGTTTCACTCTGTTTTCTGCTATATAGATAGATATGTTTGAAAATCTAAATCAAACACGGTTTGTGCTAGCTCCGTGAAACTTGACAAAATGAAGTAGTTCTAAGTTCTATCTCTATGGTTTGTTTCCTCTTGAAATACCCCATGCAGAGACAGGCGAAGAACACTTTCGTTTGAAAGGGGTTGCCATGCTTCCAAAAAACTACTAGTGTGCTGAAATCTCAGCAAACATTTTTTCACCAAATCTTGATGATACTTGGTGGTAATGATCAGTTCACTAAGCCCACTTGGCTGCCCAATTTTCACTCTTTTAGGTTCAAGCGTTCGTTTCCAGTAACACTTTGAATTTTTAGGTTTCACTCTGTTTTCTGCTATATAGATAGATGTGTTTGAAACCCTAAATCAAACACGGTTTGTGCTAGCTCCTTGAAACTTCACCAAATGAAGTAGTTCTAAGTTCTATCTCTATGGTTTGTTTCCTCTTGAAGTACCCCATGCAGAGACTGGCGAAAAACACTTTCGTTTTAAAGGGGTTGCCAAGCTTCCAAAAAACTACTAGTTTGCTGAAATCTCAGCAAACCTTTTTTCACCAAATCTTATGATACTTGGTGGTAATGATCAGTTCACTAATCCCACTTGGCTGCCCAACTTTCAATCTTCTAGGTTAAAGCGTTCGTTTCCAGTAACAGTTTGAATTTTTAGGTTTCACTCTGTTTTCTGCTATATAGATAGATGTGTTTGAAACTCTAAAACAAACACGGTTTGTTCTAGCTCCGTGAAACTTGACAACATGAAGTAGTTCTAAGTTCTATTTCTATGGTTTGTTTACTCTTGAAGTACCCCATGCAGAGACTGGCGAAGAACACTTTCGTTTGAAAGGGGTTGCCAAGCTTCCAAAAAACTACTGGTTTGCTGAAATCTCAGCAAACATTTTTCACCAAATCTTGATGATACTTGGTGGTAATGATCAGTTCACTAAGCCCACTTGGCTGCCCAATTTTCACTCTTCTATGTTCAAGCGTTCGTTTCCAGTAACACTTTGAATTTTTAGGTTTCACTCTGTTTTCTGTTATATAGATAGATGTGTTTGAAACTCTAAATCAAACACGGACTGTGCTAGCTCCTTGAAACTTGACCAAATGAAGTAGTTCTAAGTTCTATCTCTATGGTTTGTTTCCTCTTGAAGTACCCCATGCAGAAACTGGCGAAAAAACACTTTCGTTTGAAAGGGGTTGCCATGCTTCCAAAAACTACTAGTTTGCTGAAATCTCAGCAAACATTTTTTCACCAAATCTTGATGATACTTGGTGGTAATGATCAGTTCACTAATCCCACTTGGCTGCCCAACTTTCACTCTTCTAGGTTCAAGCGTTCGTTTCCAGTAACAGTTTGAATTTTTAGGTTTCACTCTGTTTTCTGCTATATAGATAGATGTGTTTGAAACCCTAAATCAAACACGGTTTGTGCTAGCTCCTTGAAACTTGACCAAATGAAGTAGTTCTAAGTTCTATCTCTATGGTTTGTTTCCTCTTGAAGTACCCCATGCAGAGACTGGTGAAAAACACTTTCGTTTTAAAGGGGTTGCCAAGCTTCCAAAAAACTACTAATTTGCTGAAATCTCAGCAAAAATTTTTTCACCAAATCTTGATGATACTTGGTGGTAATGATCAGTTCACTAATCCCACTTGGCTGCCCAACTTTCAATCTTCTAGGTTAAAGCGTTCGTTTCCAGTAACAGTTTGAATTTTTAGGTTTCACTCTGTTTTCTGCTATATAGATAGATGTGTTTGAAACTCTAAAACAAACACGGTTTGTGCTAGCTCCGTGAAACTTGACAACATGAACTAGTTCTAAGTTCTATCTCTATGGTTTGTTTCCTCTTGAAGTACCCCATGCAGAGACTGGCGAAGAACACTTTCGTTTGAAAGGGGTTGCCAAGCTTCCAAAAACCTACTCGTTTGCTGAAATCTCAGCAAACATTTTTTCACCAAATCTTGATGATACTTGGTGGTAATGATCAGTTCACTAAGCCCACTTGGCTGCCCAATTTTCACTCTTGTAGGTTCAAGCGTTCGTTTCCAGTAACACTTTGAATTTTTAGGTTTCACTCTGTTTTCTGCTATATAGATAGATGTGTTTGAAACTCTAAATCAAACACGGTTTGTGCTAGCTCCTTGAAACTTGACCAAATGAAGTAGTTCTAAGTTCTATTTCTATGGTTTGTTTCCTCTTGAAGTACCCCATGCAGAGACTGGCAAAAAACACTTTCGTTTTAAAGGGGTTGCCAAGCTTCCAAAAAACTACTCGTTTGCTGAAATCTCAGCAAACATTTTTTCACCAAATCTTGATGATACTTGGTGGTAATGATCAGTTCACTAAGCCCACTTGGCTGCCCAATTTTCACTCTTCTAGGTTCAAGCGTTCGTTTCCAGTAACACTCTGATTTTTAGGTTTCACTCTGTTTTCTGTTATATAGATAGATGTGTTTGAAATTCTAAATCAAACACGGTTTGTGCTAGCTCCGTGAAACTTGACAAAATGAAGTAGTTCTAAGTTCTATCTCTATGGTTTGTTTCCTCTTGAAGTACCCCATGCAGAGACTGGCGAAGAACACTTTCGTTTGAAAGGGGTTGCCAAGCTTCCAAAAAAATACTAGTTTGCTGAAATCTCAGCAAACATTTTTTTCACCAAATCTTGATGATACTTGGTGGTAATGATCAGTTCACTAAGCCCACTTGGCTGCCCAATTTTCACTCTTGTAGGTTCAAGCGTTCGTTTCCAGTAACACTTTGAATTTTTAGGTTTCACTCTGTTTTCTGCTATATAGATAGATGTGTTTGAAACCCTAAATCAAACACGGTTTGTGCTAGCTCCTTGAAACTTGACCAAATGAAGTAGTTCTAAGTTCTATCTCTATGGTTTGTTTCCTCTTGAAGTACCCCATGCAGAGACTGGCGAAAAACACTTTCGTTTTAAAGGGGTTGCCAAGCTTCCAAAAAACTACTAGTTTGCTGAAATCTCAGCAAACATTTTTTCACCAAATCTTGATGATACTTGGGGGTAATGATCAGTTCACTAATCCCACTTGGCTGCCCAACTTTCAATCTTCTAGGTTAAAGCGTTCGTTTCCAGTAACAGTTTGAATTTTTAGGTTTCACTCTGTTTTCTGCTATATAGATAGATGTGTTTGAAACTCTAAAACAAACACGGTTTGTGCTAGCTCCGTGAAACTTGACAACATGAAGTAGTTCTAAGTTCTATCTCTATGGTTTGTTTCCTCTTGAAGTACCCCATGCAGAGACTGGTGAAGAACACTTTCGTTTGAAAGGGGTTGCCAAGCTTCAAAAAAACTACTCGTTTGCTGAAATCTCAGCAAACATTTTTTCACCAAATCTTGATGATACTTGGTGGCAATGATCAGTTCACTAAGCCCACTTGGCTGCCCAATTTTCACTCTTCTAAGTTCAAGCGTTCGTTTCCAGTGACTGTTTGAATTTTTAGGTTTCACTCTGTTTTCTCCAACATAGATAGCTGTTTTTGGAATTCTAAATCAAACACGGTTTGTGCTAGCTCCTTGAAACTTGACCAAATGAAGTAGTTCTAAGTTCTATCTCTATGGTTTGGTTCCTCTTGAAGTACCCCATGCAGAGACTGGCGAAAAACACTTTCGTTTGAAAGGGGTTGCCAAGCTTCCAAAAACTACTAGTTTGCTGAAATCTCAGCAAACATTTTTTCACCAAACCTTGATGATACTTGGTGGTAATGATCAGTTCACTAAGCCCACTTGGCTGCCCAATTTTCACTCTTCTAGGTTCAAGCGTTCGTTTCCAGTAACACTTTGAATTTTTAGGTTTCACTCTTTTTTCTGTTATATAGATAGATGTGTTTGAAACTCTAAATCAAACACGGATTGTGCTAGCTCCTTGAAACTTGACCAAATGAAGTAGTTGTAAGTTCTATCTCTATGGTTTGTTTCCTCTTGAAGTACCCCATTCAGAAACTGGCGAAAAACACTTTCGTTTGAAAGGGGTTGCCATGCTTCCAAAAAACTACTAGTTTGCTGAAATCTCAGCAAACATTTTTGCACCAAATCTTGATGATACTTGGTGGTAATGATCAGTTCACTAATCCCACTTGGCTGCCCAACTTTCACTCTTCTAGGTTCAAGCGTTCGTTTCCAGTAACAGTTTTAATTTTTAGGTTTCACTCTGTTTTCTGCTATATAGATAGATGTGTTTGAAACTCTAAATCAAACACGGTTTGTGCTAGCTCCGTGAAACTTGACAACATGAAGTAGTTCTAAGTTCTATCTCTATGGTTTGTTTCCTCTTGAAGTACCCCATGCAGAGACTGGCGAAGAACTCTTTCGTTTGAAAGGGGTTGCCAAGCTTCCAAAAACTACTCGTTTGCTGAAATCTCAGCAAACATTTTTCACCAAATCTTGATGATACTTGGTGGTAATGATCAGTTCACTAAGCCCACTTGGCTGCCCAATTTTCACTCTTCTAGGTTCAAGCGTTCGTTTCCAGTAACACTTTGAATTTTTAGGTTTCACTCTGTTTTCTGCTATATAGATAGATGTGTTTGAAACCCTAAATCAAACACGGTTTGTGCTAGCTCCTTGAAACTTGACCAAATGAAGTAGTTCTAAGTTCTATCTCTATGGTTTGTTTCCTCTTGAAGTACCCCATGCAGAGACTGGCGAAAAACACTTTCGTTTTAAAGGGGTTGCCAAGCTTCCAAAAAACTACTCGTTTGCTGAAATCTCAGCAAACATTTTTTCACCAAATCTTGATGATACTTGGTGGTAATGATCAGTTCACTAATCCCACTTGTCTGCCCAAATTTTATTCTTCTAGTTAGAAGCTTTCGTTTCCAGTGACTGTTTGAATTTTTAGGTTTCACTCTGTTTTCTCCTACATAGATAGCTGTGTTTGGAATTCTAAATCAAACACGGTTTGTGCTAGCTCCTTGAAACTTGACCAAATGAAGTAGTTCTAAGTTCTATCTCTATGATTTGTTTCCTCATAAAGTACCAAATGCAGAGACTGGCGAAAAACACTTTCATTTGAAAGGGGTTGCCAAGTTTCCAAAAACTACTTGTTTGCTGAAATCTCAGCAACCATTTTTTCACCAAATCTTGATGATACTTGGTGGTAATGATCAGTTCACTAAGCCCACTTGGCTGCCCAATTTTCACTCTTCTAGGTTCAAGCGTTAGTTTCCAGTAACACTTTGAATTTTTAGGTTTCACTCTGTTTCTGCTATATAGATAGATGTGTTTGAAACTCTAAATCAAACACGGTTTGTGCTAGCTCCTTGAAACTTGACAACATGAAGTAGTTCTAAGTTCTATCTATATGGTTTGTTTCCTCTTGAAGTACCCCATGCAGAGACTGGCGAAGAACACTTTCGTTTGAAAGGGGTTGCCAAGCTTCCAAAAAACTACTCGTTTGCTGAAATCTCAGCAAACATTTTTTCACCAAATCTTGATGATACTTGGTGGTAATGATCAGTTCACTAATCCCACTTGGCTGCCCAACTTTCACTCTTCTAGGTTCAAGCGTTCGTTTCCAGTAACACTTTGAATTTTTATTTTTCACTCTGTTTTCTGCTATATAGATAGATGTTTTTGAAACTCTAAATCAAACACGGTTTGTGCTAGCTCCGTGAAACTTGACAAAATGAAGTAGTTCTAAGTTCTATCTCTATGGTTTGTTTCCTCTTGAAGTACCCCATGCAGAGACTGGCGAAGAACACTTTCGTTTGAAAGGGGTTGCCAAGCTTCCAAAAACTACTCGTTTGCTGAAATCTCAGCAAACATTTTTTCACCAAATCTTGATGATACTTGGTGGTAATGATCAGTTCACTAAGCCCACTTGGCTTCGCAATTTTCACTCTTCTAGGTTCAAGCGTTCGTTTCCAGTAACACTTTGAATTTTTAGGTTTCACTCTGTTTTCTGCTATATAGATAGATGTGTTTGAAACTCTAAATCAAACACGGTTTGTGCTAGCTCCTTGAAACTTGACCAAATGAAGTAGTTCTAAGTTCTATCTCTATGGTTTGTTTCCTCTTGAAGTACCCCATGCAGAGACTGGCGATAAACACTTTCGTTTGAAAGGGGTGTCCAAGCTTCCAAAAAACTACTAGTTTGCTGAAATCTCAGCAAACATTTTTTCACCAAATCTTGATGATACTTGGTGGTAATGATCAGTTCACTAAGCCCACTTGGCTGCCCAATTTTCACTCTTCTAGGTTCAAGCGTTCGTTTCCAGTAACACTTTGAATTTTTAGGTTTCACTCTGTTTTCTGCTATATAGATAGATGTGTTTGAAACTCTAAATCAAACACGGTTTGTGCTAGCTCCTTGAAACTTGACAAAATGAAGTAGTTCTAAGTTCTATCTCTATGGTTTGTTTCCTCTTGAAGTACCCCATGCAGAGACTGGCGAAAAACACTTTCGTTTTAAAGGGGTTGCCAAGCATCCAAAAAACTACTAGTTTGCTGAAATATCAGCAAACATTTTTTCACCAAAACTTGATGATACTTGGTGGTAATGATCAGTTCACTAAGCCCACTTGGCTGCCCAATTTTTACTCTTCTAGGATCAAGCGTTCGTTTCCAGTAACACTTTGAAATTTTAGTTTCACTCTGTTTTCTGCTATATAGATAGATGTGTTTGCAACTCTAAATCAACACGGTTTGTGCTAGCTCCTTGAAACTGGACAAAATGAAGTAGTTCTAAGTTCTATATCTATGGTTTGTTTCCTCTTGAAGTACCCCATGCAGAGACTGGCGAAGAACACTTTGGTTTGAAAGGGGTTGCCATGCTTCCAAAAACTACTAGTTTGCTGAAATCTCAGCAAACATTTTTTCACCAAATCTTGATGATACTTGGTGGTAATGATCAGTTCACTAAGACCACTTGGCTGCCCAATTTTTCTCTTCTAGGTTGAAGCGTTCGTTTCCAGTAACACTTTGAAATATTAGGTTTCACTCTATTTTCTGCTATATAGATAGATGTCTTTGAAACTCTAAATCAAACACGGTTTGTGCTAGCTCCTAGAAACTTGACAAAATGAAGTAGTTGTAAGTTCTATCTCTATGGTTTGTTTCCTCTTGAAGTACCCCATGCAGAGACTGGCGAAAAACACTTTCGTTTAAAGGGGTTGCCAAGCTTCCAAAAACTACTAGTTTGCTGAAATCTCAGCAAACATTTTTTCACCAAATCTTGATGATACTTGGTGGTAATGATCAGTTCACTAATCCCACTTGGCTGCCCAACTTTCAATCTTCTAGGTTCAAGCGTTCGTTTCCAGTAACAGTTTGAATTTTTAGGTTTCACTCTGTTTTCTGCTATATAGATAGATGTGTTTGAAACTCTAAATCAAACACGGTTTGTGCTAGCTCCGGGAAACTTGACAACATGAAGTAGTTCTAAGTTCTATCTCTATGGTTTGTTTCCTCTTGAAGTACCCCATGCAGAGACTGGCGAACAACACTTTCGTTTGAAAGGGGTTGCCAAGCTTCCAAAAAACTATTCGTTTGCTGAAATCTCAGCAAACATTTTTTCACCAAATCTTGATGATACTTGGAGGTAATGATCAGTTCACTAAGCCCACTTGGCTGCCCAATTTTAACTCTTGTAGGTTCAAGCGTTCGTTTCCAGTAACACTTTGAATTTTTAGGTTTCACTCTGTTTTCTGCTATATAGATAGATGTGTTTGAAACTCTAAATCAAACACGGTTTGTGCTAGCTCCTTGAAACTTGACCAAATGAAGTAGTTCTAAGTTCTATCTCTATGGTTTGTTTCCTCTTGAAGTACCCCATGCAGAGACTGGCGAAAAACACTTTCGTTTTAATGGGGTTGCCAAGCTTCCAAAAAACTACTAGTTTGCTGAAATCTCAGCAAATATTTTTTCACCAAATCTTGATGATACTTGGTGGTAATGATCAGTTCACTAATCCCACTTGGCTGCCCAACTTTCACTCTTCTAGGTTCAAGCGTTCGTTTCCAGTAACAGTTTGAATTTTTAGGTTTCACTCTGTTTTCTGCTATATAGATAGATGTGTTTGAAACTCTAAATCAAACACGGTTTGTGCTAGCTCCGTGAAACTTGACAACATGAAGTAGTTCTAAGTTCTATCTCTATGGTTTGTTTCCTCTTGAAGTACCCCATGCAGAGACTGGCGAAGAACACTTTCGTTTGAAAGGGGTTGCCAAGCTTCCAAAAAACTACTCGTTTGCTGAAATCTCAGCAAACATTTTTTCACCAAATCTTGATGATACTTGGTGGTAATGATCAGTTCACTAAGCCCACTTGGCTGCCCAAAGTTCACTCTTCTAGGTTCAAGCGTTCGTTTCCAGTGACTGTTTGAATTTTTAGGTTTCACTCTGTTTTCTCCTACATAGATAGCTGTGTTTGGAATTCTAAATCAAACACGGTTTGTGCTAGCTCCTTGAAACTTGACCAAATGAAGTAGTTCTAAGTTCTATCTCTATGATTTGTTTCCTCTTAAAGTACCAAATGCAGAGACTGGCGAAAAACACTTTCATTTGAAAGGGGTTGCCAAGTTTCCAAAAAACTACTAGTTTGCTGAAATCTCAGCAACCATTTTTTCACCAAATCTTGATGATACTTGGTGGTAATGATCAGTTCACTAAGCCCACTTGGCTGCCCAATTTTCACTCTTCTAGGTTCAAGCGTTAGTTTCCAGTAACACTTTGAATTTTTAGGTTTCACTCTGTTTTCTGCTATATAGATAGATGTGTTTGAAACTCTAAATCAAACACGGTTTGTGCTAGCTCCTTGAAACTTGACAACATGAAGTAGTTCTAAGTTCTATCTATATGGTTTGTTTCCTCTTGAAGTACCCCATGCTGAGACTGGCGAAGAACACTTTCGTTTGAAAGGGGTTGCCAAGCTTCCAAAAAACTACTCGTTTGCTGAAATCTCAGCAAACATTTTTTCACCAAATCTTGATGATACTTGGTGGTAATGATCAGTTCACTAATCCCACTTGGCTGCCCAACTTTCACTCTTCTAGGTTCAAGCGTTCGTTTCCAGTAACACTTTGAATTTTTATTTTTCACTCTGTTTTCTGCTATATAGATAGATGTTTTTGAAACTCTAAATCAAACACGGTTTGTGCTAGCTCCGTGAAACTTGACAAAATGAAGTAGTTCTAAGTTCTATCTCTATGGTTTGTTTCCTCTTGAAGTACCCCATGCAGAGACTGGCGAAGAACACTTTCGTTTGAAAGGGGTTGCCAAGCTTCCAAAAAACTACTCGTTTGCTGAAATCTCAGCAAACATTTTTTCACCAAATCTTGATGATACTTGGTGGTAATGATCAGTTCACTAAGCCCACTTGGCTTCGCAATTTTCACTCTTCTAGGTTCAAGCGTTCGTTTCCAGTAACACTTTGAATTTTTAGGTTTCACTCGGTTTTCTGCTATATAGATAGATGTGTTTGAAACTCTAAATCAAACACGGTTTGTGCTAGCTCCTTGAAACTTGACCAAATGAAGTAGTTCTAAGTTCTATCTCTATGGTTTGTTTCCTCTTGAAGTACCCCATGCAGAGACTGGCGAAAAACACTTTTGTTTGAAAGGGGTGTCCAAGCTTCCAAAAAACTACTAGTTTGCTGAAATCTCAGCAAACATTTTTTCACCAAATCTTGATGATACTTGGTGGTAATGATCAGTTCACTAAGCCCACTTGGCTGCCCAATTTTCACTCTTCTAGGTTCAAGCGTTCGTTTCCAGTAACACTTTGAATTTTTAGGTTTCACTCTGTTTTCTGCTATATAGATAGATGTGTTTGAAACTCTAAATCAAACACGGTTTGTGCTAGCTCCTTGAAACTTGACAAAATGAAGTAGTTCTAAGTTCTATCTCTATGGTTTGTTTCCTCTTGAAGTACCCCATGCAGAGACTGGCGAAAAACACTTTCGTTTTAAAGGGGTTGCCAAGCTTCCAAAAAACTACTAGTTTGCTGAAATATCAGCAAACATTTTTTCACCAAAACTTGATGATACTTGGTGGTAATGATCAGTTCACTAAGCCCACTTGGCTGCCCAATTTTTACTCTTCTAGGATCAAGCGTTCGTTTCCAGTAACACTTTGAAATTTTAGGTTTCACTCTGTTTTCTGCTATATAGATAGATGTCTTTGAAACTCTAAATCAAACAGGGTTTGTGCTAGCTCCTTGAAACTTGACAAAATGAAGTAGTTGTTAGTTCTATCTCTATGGTTTGTTTCCTCTTGAAGTACCCCATGCAGAGACTGGCGAAGAACACTTTCGTTTGAAAGGGGTTGCCAAGCTTCCAAAAAACTACTCGTTTGCTGAAATCTCAGCAAACATTTTTTCACCAAATCTTGATGATACGTGGTGGTAATGATCAGTTCACTAAGCCCACTTGGCTGCCCAATTTTCACTCTTCTAATTCAAGCGTTCGTTTCCAGTAACACTTTGAATTTTTAGGTTTCACTCTGTTTTCTGCTATATAGATAGATGTGTTTGCAACTCTAAATCAAACACGGTTTGTGCTAGCTCCTTGAAACTGGACAAAATGAAGTAGTTCTAAGTTCTATCTCTATGGTTTGTTTCCTCTTGAAGTACCCCATGCAGAGACTGGCGAAGAACACTTTGGTTTGAAAGGGGTTGCCATGCTTCCAAAAAACTACTAGTTTGCTGAAATCTCAGCAAACATTTTTTCACCAAATCTTGATGATACTTGGTGGTAATGATCAGTTCACTAAGCCCACTTGGCTGCCCAATTTTTCTCTTCTAGGTTGAAGCGTTCGTTTCCAGTAACACTTTGAAATATTAGGTTTCACTCTATTTTCTGCTATATAGATAGATGTCTTTGAAACTCTAAATCAAACACGGTTTGTGCTAGCTCCTAGAAACTTGACAAAATGAAGTAGTTGTAAGTTCTATCTCTATGGTTTGTTTCCTCTTGAAGTACCCCATGCAGAGACTGGCGAAAAACACTTTCGTTTTAAAGGGGTTGCCAAGCTTCCAAAAAACTACTAGTTTGCTGAAATCTCAGCAAACATTTTTTCACCAAATCTTGATGATACTTGGTGGTAATGATCAGTTCACTAATCCCACTTGGCTGCCCAACTTTCAATCTTCTAGGTTCAAGCGTTCGTTTCCAGTAACAGTTTGAATTTTTAGGTTTCACTCTGTTTTCTGCTATATAGATAGATGTGTTTGAAACTCTAAATCAAACACGGTTTGTGCTAGCTCCGGGAAACTTGACAACATGAAGTAGTTCTAAGTTCTATCTCTATGGTTTGTTTCCTCTTGAAGTACCCCATGCAGAGACTGGCGAACAACACTTTCGTTTGAAAGGAGTTGCCAAGCTTCCAAAAAACTACTCGTTTGCTGAAATCTCAGCAAACATTTTTTCAAAAAATCTTGATGATACTTGGAGGTAATGATCAGTTCACTAAGCCCACTTGGCTGCCCAATTTTAACTCTTGTAGGTTCAAGCGTTCGTTTCCAGTAACACTTTGAATTTTTAGGTTTCACTCTGTTTTCTGCTATATAGATAGATGTGTTTGCAACTCTAAATCAAACACGGTTTGTGCTAGCTCCTTGAAACTGGACAAAATGAAGTAGTTCTAAGTTCTATCTCTATGGTTTGTTTCCTCTTGAAGTACCCCATGCAGAGACTGGCGAAGAACACTTTGGTTTGAAAGGGGTTGCCATGCTTCCAAAAAACTACTAGTTTGCTGAAATCTCAGCAAACATTTTTTCACCAAATCTTGATGATACTTGGTGGTAATGATCAGTTCACTAAGCCCACTTGGCTGCCCAATTTTTCTCTTCTAGGTTGAAGCGTTCGTTTCCAGTAACACTTTGAAATATTAGGTTTCACTCTATTTTCTGCTATATAGATAGATGTCTTTGAAACTCTAAATCAAACACGGTTTGTGCTAGCTCCTAGAAACTTGACAAAATGAAGTAGTTGTAAGTTCTATCTCTATGGTTTGTTTCCTCTTGAAGTACCCCATGCAGAGACTGGCGAAAAACACTTTCGTTTTAAAGGGGTTGCCAAGCTTCCAAAAAACTACTAGTTTGCTGAAATCTCAGCAAACATTTTTTCACCAAATCTTGATGATACTTGGTGGTAATGATCAGTTCACTAATCCCACTTGGCTGCCCAACTTTCAATCTTCTAGGATCAAGCGTTCGTTTCCAGTAACAGTTTGAATTTTTAGGTTTCACTCTGTTTTCTGCTATATAGATAGATGTGTTTGAAACTCTAAATCAAACACGGTTTGTGCTAGCTCCGGGAAACTTGACAACATGAAGTAGTTCTAAGTTCTATCTCTATGGTTTGTTTCCTCTTGAAGTACCCCATGCAGAGACTGGCGAACAACACTTTCGTTTGAAAGGGGTTGCCAAGCTTCCAAAAAACTACTCGTTTGCTGAAATCTCAGCAAACATTTTTTCAAAAAATCTTGATGATACTTGGAGGTAATGATAAGTTCACTAAGCCCACTTGGCTGCCCAATTTTAACTCTTGTAGGTTCAAGCGTTCGTTTCCAGTAACACTTTGAATTTTTAGGTTTCACTCTGTTTTCTGCTATATAGATAGATGTGTTTGAAACTCTAAATCAAACACGGTTTGTGCTAGCTCCTTGAAACTTGACCAAATGAAGTAGTTCTAAGTTCTATCTCTATGGTTTGTTTCCTCTTGAAGTACCCCATGCAGAGACTGGCGAAAAACACTTTCGTTTTAAAGGGGTTGCCAAGCTTCCAAAAAACTACTCGTTTGCTGAAATCTCAGCAAACATTTTTTCACCAAATCTTGATGATACTTGGTGGTAATGATCAGTTCACTAAGCCCACTTGGCTGCCCAAAGTTCACTCTTCTAGGTTCAAGCGTTCGTTTCCAGTGACTGTTTGAATTTTTAGGTTTCACTCTGTTTTCTCCTACATAGATAGCTGTGTTTGGAATTCTAAATCAAACACGGTTTGTGCTAGCTCCTTGAAACTTGACCAAATGAAGTAGTTCTAAGTTCTATCTCTATGGTTTGTTTCCTCTTGAAGTACCAAAGGCAGAGACTGGCGAAAAACACTTTCATTTGAAAGGGGTTGCCAAGCTTCCAAAAAACTACTAGTTTGCTGAAATCTCAGCAACCATTTTTTCACCAAATCTTGATGATACTTGGTGGTAATGATCAGTTCACGAAGCCCACTTGGCTGCCCAATTTTCACTCTTCTAGGTTCAAGCGTTAGTTTCCAGTAACACTTTGAATTTTTAGGTTTCACTCTGTTTTCTGCTATATAGATAGATGTGTTTGAAACTCTAAATCAAACACGGTTTGTGCTAGCTCCTTGAAACTTGACAACATGAAGTAGTTCTAAGTTCTATCTCTATGGTTTGTTTCCTCTTGAAGTACCCCATGCAGAGACTGGCGAAGAACACTTTCGTTTGAAAGGGGTTGCCAAGCTTCCAAAAAACTACTCGTTTGCTGAAATCTCAGCAAACATTTTTTCACCAAATCTTGATGATACTTGGTGGTAATGATCAGTTCACTAATCCCACTTGGCTGCCAACGTTCACTCTTCTAGGTTCAAGCGTTCGTTTCCAGTAACACTTTGAATTTTTATTTTTCACTCTGTTTTCTGCTATATAGATAGATGTTTTTGAAACTCTAAATCAAACACGGTTTGTGCTAGCTCCGTGAAACTTGACAAAATGAAGTAGTTCTAAGTTCTATCTCTATGGTTTGTTTCCTCTTGAAGTACCCCATGCAGAGACTGGCGAAGAACACTTTCGTTTGAAAGGGGTTGCCAAGCTTCCAAAAAACTACTCGTTTGCTGAAATCTCAGCAAACATTTTTTCACCAAATCTTGATGATACTTGGTGGTAATGATCAGTTCACTAAGCCACTTGGCTTCGCAATTTTCACTCTTCTAGGTTCAAGCGTTCGTTTCCAGTAACACTTTGAATTTTTAGGTTTCACTCTGTTTTCTGCTATATAGATAGATGTGTTTGAAACTCTAAATCAAACACGGTTTGTGCTAGCTCCTTGAAACTTGACAAAATGAAGTAGTTCTAAGTTCTATCTCTATGGTTTGTTTCCTCTTGAAGTACCCCATGCAGAGACTGGCGAAAAACACTTTCGTTTGAAAGGGGTTGCCAAGCTTCCAAAAAACTACTAGTTTGCTGAAATCTCAGCAAACATTTTTTCACCAAATCTTGATGATACTTGGTGGTAATGATCAGTTCACTAAGCCCACTTGGCTGCCCAATTTTCACTCTTCTAATTCAAGCGTTCGTTTCCAGTAACACTTTGAATTTTTAGGTTTCACTCTGTTTTCTGCTATATAGATAGATGTGTTTGAAACTCTAAATCAAACACGGTTTGTGCTAGCTCCTTGAAACTGGACAAAATGAAGTAGTTCTAAGTTCTATCTCTATGGTTTGTTTCCTCTTGAAGTACCCCATGCAGAGACTGGCGAAGAACACTTTGGTTTGAAAGGGGTTGCCATGCTTCCAAAAAACTACTAGTTTGCTGAAATCTCAGCAAACATTTTTTCACCAAATCTTGATGATACTTGGTGGTAATGATCAGTTCACTAAGCCCACTTGGCTGCCCAATTTTTCTCTTCTAGGTTGAAGCGTTCGTTTCCAGTAACACTTTGAAATATTAGGTTTCACTCTGTTTTCTGCTATATAGATAGATGTCTTTGAAACTCTAAATCAAACACGGTTTGTGCTAGCTCCTAGAAACTTGACAAAATGAAGTAGTTGTAAGTTCTATCTCTATGGTTTGTTTCCTCTTGAAGTACCCCATGCAGAGACTGGCGAAAAACACTTTCGTTTTAAAGGCGTTGCCAAGCTTCCAAAAAACTACTAGTTTGCTGAAATCTCAGCAAACATTTTTTCACCAAATCTTGATGATACTTGGTGGTAATGATCAGTTCACTAATCCCACTTGGCTGCCCAACTTTCACTCTTCTAGGTTCAAGCGTTCGTTTCCAGTAACAGTTTGAATTTTTAGGTTTCACTCTGTTTTCTGCTATATAGATAGATGTGTTTGAAACTCTAAATCAAACACGGTTTGTGCTAGCTCCGTGAAACTTGACAACATGAAGTAGTTCTAAGTTCTATCTCTATGGTTTGTTTCCTCTTGAAGTACCCCATGCAGAGAATGGCGAAGAACACTTTCGTTTGAAAGGGCTTGCCAAGCTTCCAAAAAACTACTCGTTTGCTGAAATCTCAGCAAACATTTTTTCACCAAATCTTGATGATACTTGGTGGTAATGATCAGTTCACTAAGCCCACTTGGCTGCCCAATTTTCACTCTTCTAGGTTCAAGCGTTCGTTTCCAATAACACTTTGAATTTTTAGGTTTCACTCTGTTTTCTGTTATATAGATAGATGTGTTTGAAACTCTAAATCAAACACGGTTTGTGCTAGCTCCTTGAAACTTGACAAAATGAAGTAGTTCTAAGTTCTATCTCTATGGTTTGTTTCCTCTTGAAGTACCCCATGCAGAAACTGGCGAAAAACACTTTCGTTTGAAAGGGGTTGCCATGCTTCCAAAAAACTACTAGTTTGCTGAAATCTCAGCAAACATTTTTTCACCAAATCTTGATGATACTTGGTGGTAATGATCAGTTCACTAATCCCACTTGGCTGCCCAACTTTCACTCTTCTAGGTTCAAGCGTTCGTTTCCAGTAACAGTTTGAATTTTTAGGTTTCACTCTGTTTTCTGCTATATAGATAGATGTGTTTGAAACTCTAAATCAAACACGGTTTGTGCTAGCTCCGGGAAACTTGACAAAATGAATTAGTTCTAAGTTCTATCTCTATGGTTTGTTTCCTCTTGAAGTACCCCATGCAGAGACTGGCGAAGAACACTTTCGTTTGAAAGGGGTTGCCAAGCTTCCAAAAACTACTCGTTTGCTGAAATCTCAGCAAACATTTTTTCACCAAATCTTGATGATACTTGGTGGTAATGATCAGTTCACTAATCCCACTTGGCTGCCCAACTTTCAATCTTCTAGGTTAAAGCGTTCGTTTCCAGTAACAGTTTGAATTTTTAGGTTTCACTCTGTTTTCTGCTATATAGATAGATGTGTTTGAAACTCTAAATCAAACACGGTTTGTGCTAGCTCCGTGAAACTTGACAACATGAAGTAGTTCTAAGTTCTATCTCTATGGTTTGTTTCCTCTTGAAGTACCCCATGCATAGACTGGCGAAGAACACTTTCGTTTGAAAGGGGTTGCCAAGCTTCCAAAAAACTACTCGTTTGCTGAAATCTCAGCAAACATTTTTTCACCAAATCTTGATGATACTTGGTGGTAATGATCAGTTCACTAAGCCCACTTGGCTGCCCAATTTTCACTCTTCTAGGTTCAAGCGTTCGTTTCCAGTAACACTTTGAATTTTTAGGTTTCACTCTGTTTTCTGTTATATAGATAGATGTGTTTGAAACTCTAAATCAAACACGGTTTGTGCTAGCTCCTTGAAACTTGACAAAATGAAGTAGTTCTAAGTTCTATCTCTATGGTTTGTTTCCTCTTGAAGTACCCCATGCAGAAACTGGCGAAAAACACTTTCGTTTGAAAGGGGTTGCCATGCTTCCAAAAAACTACTCGTTTGCTGAAATCTCAGCAAACATTTTTTCACCAAATCTTGATGATACTTGGTGGTAATGATCAGTTCACTAATCCCACTTGGCTGCCCAACTTTCACTCTTCTAGGTTCAAGCGTTCGTTTCCAGTAACAGTTTGAAATTTTAGGTTTCACTCTGTTTTCTGCTATATAGATAGATGTGTTTGAAACTCTAAATCAAACACGGTTTTTGCTAGCTCCGTGAAACTTTGCAAAATGAAGTAGTTCTAAGTTCTATCTCTATGGTTTGTTTCCTCTTGAAGTACCCCATGCAGAGACTGGCGAAGAACACTTTGGTTTGAAAGGGGTTGCCAAGCTTCCAAAAAACTACTCGTTTGCGGAAATCTCAGCAAACATTTTTTCACCAAATCTTGATGATACTTGGTGGTAATGATCAGTTCACTAAGCCCACTTGGCTGCCCAAATTTTATTCTTCTAGGTTGAAGCTTTCGTTTCCAGTGACTTTTTGAATTTTTAGGTTTCACTCTGTTTTCTCCTACATAGATAGCTGTGTTTGGAATTCTAAATCAAACACGGTTTGTGCTAGCTCCTTGAAACTTGACCAAATGAAGTAGTTCTAAGTTCTATCTCTATGGTTTGTTTCCTCTTGAAGTACCCCATGCAGAGACTGGCGAAGAACACTTTCGTTTGAGAGGGGTTGCCAAGCTTCCAAAAAACTACTCGTTTGCTGAAATCTCAGCAAACATTTTTTCACCAAATCTTGATGATACTTGGTGGTAATGATCAGTTCACTAAGCCCACTTGGCTTCGCAATTTTCACTCTTCTAGGTTCAAGCGTTCGTTTCCAGTAACACTTTGAATTTTTAGGTTTCACTCTGTTTTCTGTTATATAGATAGATGTGTTTGAAACTCTAAATCAAACACGGTTTGTGCTAGCTCCTTGAAACTTGACCAAATGAAGTAGTTCTAAGTTCTATCTCTATGGTTTGTTTCCTCTTGAAGTACCCCATGCAGAGACTGGCGAAAAACACTTTCGTTTGAAAGGGGTTGCAAAGCTTCCAAAAAACTACTAGTTTGCTGAAATCTCAGGAAACATTTTTTCACCAAAACTTGATGATACTTGGTGGTAATGATCAGTTCACTAAGCCCACTTGGCTGCCCAATTTTCACTCTTCTTGGTTCAAGGGTTCGTTTCCAGTAACAGTTTGAATTTTTAGGTTTCACTCTGTTTTCTGCTATATAGATAGATGTGTTTGAAACTCTAAAACAAACACGGTTTGTGCTAGCTCCGTGAAACTTGACAACATGAAGTAGTTCTAAGTTCTATCTCTATGGTTTGTTTCCTCTTGAAGTACCCCATGCAGAGACTGGCGAAGAACACTTTCGTTTGAAAGGGGTTGCCAAGCTTCCAAAAAACTACTCGTTTGCTGAAATCTCAGCAAACATTTTTTCACCAAATCTTGATGATACTTGGTGGTAATGATCAGTCCACTAAGCCCACTTGGCTGCCCAATTTTCACTCTTCTAGGTTCAAGCGTTCGTTTCCAGTAACACTTTGAATTTTTAGGTTTCACTCTGTTTTCTGTTATATAGATAGATGTGTTTGAAACTCTAAATCAAACACGGTTTGTGCTAGCTCCTTGAAACTTGACAAAATGAAGTAGTTCTAAGTTCTATCTCTATGGTTTGTTTCCTCTTGAAGTACCCCATGCAGAGACTGGCGAAAAACACTTTCGTTTGAAAGGGGTTGCCATGCTTCCAAAAAACTACTATTTTGCTGAAATCTCAGCAAACATTTTTTCACCAAATCTTGATGATACTTGGTGGTAATGATCAGTTCACTAATCCCACATGGGTGCCCAACTTTCACTCTTCTAGGTTCAAGCGTTCGTTTCCAGTAACAGTTTGAAATTTTAGGTTTCACTCTGTTTTCTGCTATATAGATAGATGTGTTTGAAACTCTAAATCAAACACGGTTTGTGCCTGCTCCGTGAAACTTGACAAAATGAAGTAGTTCTAAGTTCTATCTCTATGGTTTGTTTCCTCTTGAAGTACCCCATGCAGAGACTGGCGAAGAACACTTTCGTTTGAAAGGGGTTGCCAAGCTTCCCAAAAACTACTCGTTTGCGGAAATCTCAGCAAACATTTTTTCACCAAATCTTGATGATACTTGGTGGTAATGATCAGTTCACTAAGCCCACTTGGCTGCCCAAATTTTATTCTTCTAGGTTGAAGCTTTCGTTTCCAGTGACTGTTTGAATTTTTAGGTTTCACTCTGTTTTCTCCTACATAGATAGCTGTGTTTGGAATTCTAAATCAAACACGGTTTGTGCTAGCTCCTTGAAACTTGACCAAATGAAGTAGTTCTAAGTTCTATCTCTATGGTTTGTTTCCTCTTGAAGTACCCCATGCAGAGACTGGCGAAAAACACTTTCGTTTGAAAGGGGTTGCCAAGCTTCCAAAAAACTACTCGTTTGCTGAAATCTCAGAAAACATTTTTTCACCAAATCTTGATGATACTTGGTGGTAATGATCAGTTCACTAATCCCACTTGGCTGCCCAACTTTAACTCTTCTAGGTTCAAGCGTTCGTTTCCAGTAACACTTTGAATTTTTAGGTTTCACTCTGTTTTCTGCTATATAGATAGATGTGTTTGAAACTCTAAATCAAACACGGTTTGTGCTAGCTCCGTGAAACTTGACAAAATGAAGTAGTTCTAAGTTCTATCTCTATGGTTTGTTTCCTCTTGAAGTACCCCATGCAGAGACTGGCGAAGAACACTTTCGTTTGAAAGGGGTTGCCAAGCTTCCAAAAAACTACTCGTTTGCTGAAATCTCAGCAAACATTTTTTCACCAAATCTTGATGATACTTGGTGGTAATGATCAGTTCACTAAGCCCACTTGGCTTCGCAATTTTCACTCTTCTAGGTTCAAGCGTTCGTTTCCAGTAACACTTTGAATTTTTAGGTTTCACTCTGTTTTCTGCTATATAGATAGATGTGTTTGAAACTCTAAATCAAACACGGTTTGTGCTAGCTCCTTGAAACTTGACCAAATGAAGTAGTTCTAAGTTCTATCTCTATGGTTTGTTTCCTCTTGAAGTACCCCATGCAGAGACTGGCGAAAAACACTTTCGTTTGAAAGGGGTTGCCAAGCTTCCAAAAAACTACTAGTTTGCTGAAATCTCAGGAAACATTTTTTAACCAAAACTTGATGATACTTGGTGGTAATGATCAGTTCACTAAGCCCACTTGGCTGCCCAATTTTCACTCTTCTAGGTTCAAGGGTTCGTTTCCAGTAACACTTTGAATTATTAGGTTTCACTCTTTTTTCTGCTATATAGATAGATGTGTTTGAAACTCTAAATCAAACACGGTTTGTGCTAGCTCCTTGAAACTTGACCAAATAAAGTAGTTCTAAGTTCTATCTCTATGGTTTGTTTCCTCTTGAAGTACCCCATGCAGAGACTGGCGAAGAACACTTTCGTTTGAAAGGGGTTGCCAAACTTCCAAAAAACTACTCGTTTGCTGAAATCTCAGCAAACATTTTTTCACCAAATCTTGATGATACTTGGTGGTAATGATCAGTTCACTAAGCCCACTTGGATGCCCAAATTTTATTCTTCACAGTTGAAGCTTTCGTTTCCAGTGACTGTTTGAATTTTTAGGTTTCACTCTGTTTTCTCCTACATAGATAGCTGTGTTTGGAATTCTAAATCAAACACGGTTTGTGCTAGCTCCTTGAAACTTGACCAAATGAAGTAGTTCTAAGTTCTATCTCTATGGTTTGTTTCCTCTTGCAGTACCCCATGCAGAGACTGGCGAAAAACACTTTCGTTTTAAAGGGGTTGCCAAGCTTCCAAAAAACTACTAGTTTGCTGAAATCTCAGCAAACATTTTTTTACCAAAACTTGATGATACTTGGTGGTAATGATCAGTTCACTAAGCCCACTTGCCTGCCCAATTTTTACTCTTCTAGGTTCAAGCGTTCGTTTCCAGTAACACTTTGAAATTTTAGGTTTCACTCTGTTTTCTGCTATATAGATAGATGTCTTTGAAACTCTAAATCAAACACGGTTTGTGCTAGCTCCTTGAAACTTGACAAAATGAAGTAGTTGTAAGTTATATCTCTATGGTTTGTTTTCTCTTGAAGTACCCCATGCAGAGACTGGCGAAAAACACTTTCGTTTGAAAGGGGTTGCCAAGCTTCCAAAAAACTACTAGTTTGCTGAAATCTCAGCAAATATTTTTTCACCAAATCTTGATGATACTTGGTGGTAATGATCAGTTCACTAATCCCACTTGGCTGCCCAATTTTTATTCTTCTAGGTTGAAGCATTCGTTTCCAGTAACAGTTTGAATTTTTAGGTTTCACTCTGTTTTCTCCTACATAGATAGCTGTGTTTGGAATTCTAAATCAAACACGGTATGTGCTAGCTCCTTGAAACTTGACCAAATTAAGTAGTTCTAAGTTCTATCTCTATGGTTTGTTTCCTCTTGAAGTACCAAATGCAGAGACTGGCGAAAAACCCTTTTGCTTGAAAGGGGTTGCCAAGCTTCCAAAAAACTACTAGTTTGCTGAAATCTCAGCAAACATTTTTTCACCAAATCTTGATGATACTTGGTGGTAATGATCAGTTCACAAAGCCCACTTGGCTGCCCAACGTTCACTCTTCTAGGTTCAAGCGTTTGTTTCCAGTAACACTTTGAATTTTTAGGTTTCACTCTGTTTTCTGCTATATTGATAGATGTGTTTAAAACTCTAAATCAAACACGGTTTGTGCTAGCTCCTTGAAACTTGACCAAATGAAGTAGTTCTAAGTTCTATCTCTATGGTTTGTTTCCTCTTGAAGTACCCCATGAAGAGACTGGCGAAAAACACTTTCGTTTTAAAGGGGTTGCCAAGCTTCCAAAAAACTACTAGTTTGCTGAAATCTCAGCAAACATTTTTTCACCAAATCTTGATGATACTTGGTGGTAATGATCAGTTCACTAATCCCACTTGGCTGCCCAACTTTCAATCTTCTACGTTAAAGCGTTCGTTTCCAGTAACAGTTTGAATTTTTAGGTTTCACTCTGTTTTCTGCTATATAGATGGATGTGTTTGAAACTCTAAATTAAACACGGTTTGTGCTAGCTCCGTGAAACTTGAGAACATGAAGTAGTTCTAAGTTCTATCTCTATGGTTTGTTTCCTCTTGAAGTACCCCATGCAGAGACTGGCGAAGAACACTTTCGTTTGAAAGGGGTTGCCAAGCTTCCAAAAAACTACTCGTTTGCTGAAATCTCAGCAAACATTTTTTCACCAAAACTTGATGATACTTGGTGGTAATGATCAGTTCACTAAGCCCACTTGGCTGCCCAATTGTCACTCTTCTAGGTTCAAGCGTTCGTTTCCAGTAACACTTTGAATTTTTAGGTTTCACTCTGTCTTCTGCTATATAGATAGATGTGTTTGAAACTCTAAATCAAACACGGTTTGTGCTAGCTCCGTGGAACTTGACAAAATGATGTAGTTCTAAGTTGTATCTCTATGGTTTGTTTCCTCTTGAAGTACCCCATGCAGAGACTGGCGAAAAACACTTTCGTTTGAAAGGGGTTGCCAAGCTTCCAAAAACTACTCGTTTGCTGAAATCTCAGCAAACATTTTTTCACCAAATCTTGATGATACTTGGTGGTAATGATCAGTTCACTAATCCCACTTGGCTGCCCAACTTTCACTCTTCTAGGTTCAAGCGTTCGTTTCCAGTAACACTTTGAATTTTTAGGTTTCACTCTGTTTTCTGCTATATAGATAGATGTGTTTGAAACTCTAAATCAAACACGGTTTGTGCTAGCTCCGTGAAACTTGACAAAATGAAGTAGTTCTAAGTTCTATCTCTATGGTTTGTTTCCTCTTGAAGTACCCCATGCAGAGACTGGCGAAGAACACTTTGGGTTGAAAGGGGTTGCCAAGCTTCCAAAAAACTACTAGTTTGCTGAAATCTCAGCAAACATTTTTTCACCAAATCTTGATGATACTTGGTGGTAATGATCAGTTCTCTAAGCCCACTTGGCTGCGCAATTTTCACTCTTCTAGGTTCAAGCGTTCGTTTCCAGTAACACTTTGAATTTTTAGGTTTCACTCTGTTTTCTGCTATATTGATACATGTGTTTGAAACTCTAAATCAAACACGGTTTGTGCTAGCTCCTTGAAACTTGACCAAATGAAGTAGTTCTAAGTTCTATCTCTATGGTTTGTTTCCTCTTGAAGTACCCCATGCAGAGACTGGCGAAACACACTTTCGTTTGAAAGGGGTTGCTAAGCTTCCAAAAAACTACTAGTTTGCTGAAATCTCAGGAAACATTTTTTAACCAAAACTTGATGATACTTGGTGGTAATGATCAGTTCACTAAGCCCACTTGGCTGCCCAATTTTCACTCTTCTAGGTTCAAGGGTTCGTTTCCAGTAACACTTTGAATTATTAGGTTTCACTCTTTTTTGTGCTATATAGATAGATGTGTTTGAAACTCTAAATCAAACACGGTTTGTGCTAGCTCCTTGAAACTTGACCAAATAAAGTAGTTCTAAGTTCTATCTCTATGGTTTGTTTCCTCTTGAAGTACCCCATGCAGAGACTGGCGAAGAACACTTTCGTTTGAAAGGGGTTGCCAAGCTTCCAAAAAACTACTCGTTTGCTGAAATCTCAGCAAACATTTTTTCACCAAATCTTGATGATACTTGGTGGTAATGATCAGTTCACTAAGCCCACTTGGCTGCCCAATTTTCACTCTTCTAGGTTCAAGCCTTCGTTTCCAGTAACAGTTTGAATTTTTAGGTTTCACTCTGTTTTCTGCTATATAGAAAGATGTGTTTGAAACTCTAAATCAAACACGGTTTGTGCTAGCTCCTTGAAACTTGACCAAATGAAGTAGTTCTAAGTTCTATCTCTATGGTTTGTTTCCTCTTGAAGTACCCCATGCAGAGACTGGCGAAAAACACTTTCGTTTGAAAGGGGTTGCCAAGCTTCCAAAAAACTACTCGTTTGCTGAAATCTCAGCAAACATTTTTTCACCAAATCTTGATGATACTTGGTGGTAATGATCAGTTCACTAATCCCACTTGGCTGCCCAACTTTCACTCTTCTAGGTTCAAGCGTTCGTTTCCAGTAACACTTTGAATATTTAGGTTTCACTCTGTTTTCTGCTATATAGATAGATGTGTTTGAAACTCTAAATCAAACACGGTTTGTGCTAGCTCCGTGAAACTTGACAAAATTAAGTAGTTCTAAGTTCTATCTCTATGGTTTGTTTCCTCTTGAAGTACCCCATGCAGAGACTGGCGAAGAACACTTTCGTTTGAAAGGTGTTGCCAAGCTTCCAAAAAACTACTCCTTTGCTGAAATCTCAGCAAACATTTTTTCACCAAATCTTGATGATACTTGGTGGTAATGATCAGTTCACTAAGCCCACTTGGCTTCGCAATTTTCACTCTTCTAGGTTCAAGCGTTCGTTTCCAGTAACACTTTGAATTTTTAGGTTTCACTCTGTTTTCTGCTATATAGATAGATGTGTTTGAAACTCTAAATCAAACACGGTTTGTGCTAGCTCCTTGAAACTTGACCAAATGAAGTAGTTCTAAGTTCTATCTCTATGGTTTGTTTCCTCTTGAAGTACCCCATGCAGAGACTGGCGAAAAACACTTTCGTTTGAAAGGGGTTGCCAGGCTTCCAAAAAACTACTAGTTTGCTGAAATCTCAGGAAACATTTTTTAACCAAAACTTGATGATACTTGGTGGTAATGATCAGTTCACTAAGCCCACTTGGCTGCCCAATTTTCACTCTTCTAGGTTCAAGGGTTCGTTTCCAGTAACACTTTGAATTATTAGGTTTCACTCTTTTTTGTGCTATATAGATAGATGTGTTTGAAACTCTAAATCAAACACGGTTTGTGCTAGCTCCTGAAACTTGACCAAATAAAGTAGTTCTAAGTTCTATCTCTATGGTTTGTTTCCTCTTGAAGTACCCCATGCAGAGACTGGCGAAGAACACTTTTGTTTGAAAGGGGTTGCCAAACTTCCAAAAAACTACTCGTTTGCTGAAATCTCAGCAAACATTTTTTCACCAAATCTTGATGATACTTGGTGGTAATGATCAGTTCACTAAGCCCACTTGGATGCCCAAATTTTATTCTTCTCAGTTGAAGCTTTCGTTTCCAGTGACTGTTTGAATTTTTAGGTTTCACTCTGTTTTCTCCTACATAGATAGCTGTGTTTGGAATTCTAAATCAAACACGGTTTGTGCTAGCTCCTTGAAACTTGACCAAATGAAGTAGTTCTAAGTTCTATCTCTATGGTTTGTTTCCTCTTGCAGTACCCCATGCAGAGACTGGCGAAAAACACTTTCGTTTGAAAGGGGTTGCCAAGCTTCCAAAAAACTACTAGTTTGCTGAAATCTCAGCAAACATTTTTTTACCAAAACTTGATGATACTTGGTGGTAATGATCAGTTCACTAAGCCCACTTGCCTGCCCAATTTTTACTCTTCTAGGTTCAAGCGTTCGTTTCCAGTAACACTTTGAAATTTTAGGTTTCACATTGTTTTCTGCTATATAGATAGATGTCTTTGAAACTCTAAATCAAACACGGTTTGTGCTAGCTCCTTGAAACTTGACCAAATGAAGTAGTTCTAAGTTCTATCTCTATGGTTTGTTTCCTCTTGAAGTACCCCATGCAGAGACTGGCGAAAAACACTTTCGTTTGAAAGGGGTTGCCAAGCTTCCAAAAAACTACTAGTTTGCTGAAATCTCAGGAAACATTTTTTAACCAAAACTTGATGATACTTGGTGGTAATGATCAGTTCACTAAGCCCACTTGGCTGCCCAATTTTCACTCTTCTAGGTTCAAGGGTTCGTTTCCAGTAACACTTTGAATTATTAGGTTTCACTCTTTTTTGTGCTATATAGATAGATGTGTTTGAAACTCTAAATCAAACACGGTTTGTGCTAGCTCCTTGAAACTTGACCAAATAAAGTAGTTCTAAGTTCTATCTCTATGGTTTGTTTCCTCTTGAAGTACCCCATGCAGAGACTGGCGAAGAACACTTTCGTTTGAAAGGGGTTGCCAAACTTCCAAAAAACTACTCGTTTGCTGAAATCTCAGCAAACATTTTTTCACCAAATCTTGATGATACTTGGTGGTAATGATCAGTTCACTAAGCCCACTTGGATGCCCAAATTTTATTCTTCTCAGTTGAAGCTTTCGTTTCCAGTGACTGTTTGAATTTTTAGGTTTCACTCTGTTTTCTCCTACATAGATAGCTGTGTTTGGAATTCTAAATCAAACACGATTTGTGCTAGCTCCTTGAAACTTGACCAAATGAAGTAGTTCTAAGTTCTATCTCTATGGTTTGTTTCCTCTTGCAGTACCCCATGCAGAGACTGGCGAAAAACACTTTCGTTTTAAAGGGGTTGCCAAGCTTCCAAAAAACTACTAGTTTGCTGAAATCTCAGCAAACATTTTTTTACCAAAACTTGATGATACTTGGTGGTAATGATCAGTTCACTAAGCCCACTTGCCTGCCCAATTTTTACTCTTCTAGGTTCAAGCGTTCGTTTCCAGTAACACTTTGAAATTTTAGGTTTCACATTGTTTTCTGCTATATAGATAGATGTCTTTGAAACTCTAAATCAAACACGGTTTGTGCTAGCTCCTTGAAACTTGACAAAATGAAGTAGTTGTAAGTTCTATCTCTATAGTTTGTTTTCTCTTGAAGTACCCCATGCAGAGACTGGCGAAAAACACTTTCGTTTGAAAGGGGTTGCCAAGCTTCCAAAAAACTACTAGTTTGCTGAAATCTCAGCAAATATTTTTTCACCAAATCTTGATGATACTTGGTGGTAATGATCAGTTCACTAATCCCACTTGGCTGCCCAATTTTTATTCTTCTAGGTTGAAGCATTCGTTTTCAGTAACAGTTTGAATTTTTAGGTTTCACTCTGTTTTCTCCTACATAGATAGCTGTGTTTGGAATTCTAAATCAAACACGGTTTGTGCTAGCTCCGTGAAACTTGACAACATGAAGTAGTTCTAAGTTCGATCTCTATGGTTTGTTTCTTCTTGAAGTACCCCATGCAGAGACTGGCGAAGAACACTTTCGTTTGAAAGGGGTTGCCAAGCTTCCAAAAAACTACTCGTTTGCTGAAATCTCAGCAAACATTTTTTCACCAAAACTTGATGATACTTGGTGGTAATGATCAGTTCACTAAGCCCACTTGGCTGCCCAATTTTCACTCTTCTAGGTTCAAGCGTTCGTTTCCAGTAACACTTTGAATTTTTAGGTTTCACTCTGTCTTCTGCTATATAGATAGATGTGTTTGAAACTCTAAATCAAACACGGTTTGTGCTAGCTCCGTGGAACTTGACAAAATGATGTAGTTCTAAGTTGAATCTCTATGGTTTGTTTCCTCTTGAAGTACCCCATGCAGAGACTGGCGAAAAACACTTTCGTTTGAAAGGGGTTGCCAAGCTTCCAAAAACTACTCGTTTGCTGAAATCTCAGCAAACATTTTTTCACCAAATCTTGATGATACTTGGTGGTAATGATCAGTTCACAAAGCCCACTTGGCTGCCCAACGTTCACTCTTCTAGGTTCAAGCGTTCGTTTCCAGTAACACTTTGAATTTTTAGGTTTCACTCTGTTTTCTGCTATATTGATAGATGTGTTTAAAACTCTAAATCAAACACGGTTTGTGCTAGCTCCTTGAAACTTGACCAAATGAAGTAGTTCTAAGTTCTATCTCTATGGTTTGTTTCCTCTTGAAGTACCCCATGAAGAGACTGGCGAAAAACACTTTCGTTTTAAAGGGGTTGCCAAGCTTCCAAAAAACTACTAGTTTGCTGAAATCTCAGCAAACATTTTTTCACCAAATCTTGATGATACTTGGTGGTAATGATCAGTTCACTAATCCCACTTGGCTGCCCAACTTTCAATCTTCTACGTTAAAGCGTTCGTTTCCAGTAACAGTTTGAATTTTTAGGTTTCACTCTGTTTTCTGCTATATAGATGGATGTGTTTGAAACTCTAAATTAAACACGGTTTGTGCTAGCTCCGTGAAACTTGAGAACATGAAGTAGTTCTAAGTTCTATCTCTATGGTTTGTTTCCTCTTGAAGTACCCCATGCAGAGACTGGCGAAGAACACTTTCGTTTGAAAGGGGTTGCCAAGCTTCCAAAAAACTACTCGTTTGCTGAAATCTCAGCAAACATTTTTTCACCAAAACTTGATGATACTTGGTGGTAATGATCAGTTCACTAAGCCCACTTGGCTGCCCAATTGTCACTCTTCTAGGTTCAAGCGTTCGTTTCCAGTAACACTTTGAATTTTTAGGTTTCACTCTGTCTTCTGCTATATAGATAGATGTGTTTGAAACTCTAAATCAAACACGGTTTGTGCTAGCTCCGTGGAACTTGACAAAATGATGTAGTTCTAAGTTGTATCTCTATGGTTTGTTTCCTCTTGAAGTACCCCATGCAGAGACTGGCGAAAAACACTTTCGTTTGAAAGGGGTTGCCAAGCTTCCAAAAACTACTCGTTTGCTGAAATCTCAGCAAACATTTTTTCACCAAATCTTGATGATACTTGGTGGTAATGATCAGTTCACTAATCCCACTTGGCTGCCCAACTTTCACTCTTCTAGGTTCAAGCGTTCGTTTCCAGTAACACTTTGAATTTTTAGGTTTCACTCTGTTTTCTGCTATATAGATAGATGTGTTTGAAACTCTAAATCAAACACGGTTTGTGCTAGCTCCGTGAAACTTGACAAAATGAAGTAGTTCTAAGTTCTATCTCTATGGTTTGTTTCCTCTTGAAGTACCCCATGCAGAGACTGGCGAAGAACACTTTGGGTTGAAAGGGGTTGCCAAGCTTCCAAAAAACTACTAGTTTGCTGAAATCTCAGCAAACATTTTTTCACCAAATCTTGATGATACTTGGTGGTAATGATCAGTTCTCTAAGCCCACTTGGCTGCGCAATTTTCACTCTTCTAGGTTCAAGCGTTCGTTTCCAGTAACACTTTGAATTTTTAGGTTTCACTCTGTTTTCTGCTATATTGATACATGTGTTTGAAACTCTAAATCAAACACGGCTTGTGCTAGCTCCTTGAAACTTGACCAAATGAAGTAGTTCTAAGTTCTATCTCTATGGTTTGTTTCCTCTTGAAGTACCCCATGCAGAGACTGGCGAAAAACACTTTCGTTTTAAAGGGGTTGCCAAGCTTCCAAAAAACTACTAGTTTGCTGAAATCTCAGCAAACATTTTTTCCCCAAATCTTGATGATACTTGGTGGTAATGATCAGTTCACTAATCCCACTTGGCTGCCCAACTTTCAATCTTCTAGGTTAAAGCGTTCATTTCCAGTAACAGTTTGAATTTTTAGGTTTCACTCTGTTTTCTGCTATATAGATAGATGTGTTTGAAACTCTAAATCAAACACGGTTTGTGCTAGCTCCGTGAAACTTGACAAAATGAAGTAGTTCTAAGTTCTATCTCTATGGTTTGTTTCCTCTTGAAGTACCCCATGCAGAGACTGGCGAAGAACACTTTCGTTTGAAAGGGGTTGCCAAGCTTCCAAAAAACTACTCGTTTGCTGAAATCTCAGCAAACATTTTTTCACCAAATCTTGATGATACTTGGTGGTAATGATCAGTTCACTAAGCCCACTTGGCTGCCCAATTTTCACTCTTCTAGGTTCAAGCGTTCGTTTCCAGTAACAGTTTGAATTTTTAGGTTTCACTCTGTTTTCTGCTATATAGATAGATGTGTTTGAAACTCTAAATCAAACACGGTTTGTGCTAGCTCCTTGAAACTTGACCAAATGAAGTAGTTCTAAGTTCTATCTCTATGGTTTGTTTCCTCTTGAAGTACCCCATGCAGAGACTGGCGAAAAACACTTTCGTTTGAAAGGGGTTGCCAAGCTTCCAAAAAACTACTAGTTTGCTGAAATCTCAGCAAACATTTTTTCACAAAAACTTGATGATACTTGGTGGTAATGATCAGTTCACTAAGCCCACTTGGCTGCCCAATTTTCACTCTTGTAGGTTCAAGCGTTCGTTTCCAGTAACACTTTGAATTTTTAGGTTTCACTCTGTTTTCTGCTATATAGATAGATGTGTTTGAAACTCTAAATCAAACACGGTTTGTGCTAGCTCCTTGAAACTTGACCAAATGAAGTAGTTCTAAGTTCTATCTCTATGGTTTGTTTCCTCTTGAAGTACCCCATGCAGAGACTGGCGAAGAACACTTTGGTTTTAAAGGGGTTGCCAAGCTTCCAAAAAACTACTAGTTTGCTGAAATCTCAGGAAATATTTTTTCACCAAATCTTGATGATACTTGGTGGTAATGATCAGTTCTCTAAGCCCACTTGGCTGCGCAATTTTCACTCTTCTAGGTTCAAGCGTTCGTTTCCAGTAACACTTTGAATTTTTAGGTTTCACTCTGTTTTCTGCTATATTGATAGATGTGTTTGAAACTCTAAATCAAACACGGTTTGTGCTAGCTCCTTGAAACTTGACCAAATGAAGTAGTTCTAAGTTCTATCTCTATGGTTTGTTTCCTCTTGAAGTACCCCATGCAGAGACTGGCGAAAAACACTTTCGTTTTAAAGGGGTTGCCAAGCTTCCAAAAAACTACTAGTTTGCTGAAATCTCAGCAAACATTTTTTCACCAAATCTTGATGATACTTGGTGGTAATGATCAGTTCACTAATCCCACTTGGCTGCCCAACTTTCAATCTTCTAGGTTAAAGCGTTCGTTTCCAGTAACAGTTTGAATTTTTAGGTTTCACTCTGTTTTCTGCTATATAGATAGATGTGTTTGAAACTCTAAATCAAACACGGTTTGTGCTAGCTCCGTGAAACTTGACAACATGAAGTAGTTCTACGTTCTATCTCTATGGTTTGTTTCCTCTTGAAGTACCCCATGCAGAGACTGGCGAAGAACACTTTCGTTTGAAAGGGGTTGCCAAGCTTCCAAAAAACTACTCGTTTGCTGAAATCTCAGCAAACATTTTTTCACCAAATCTTGATGATACTTGGTGGTAATGATCAGTTCACTAAGCCCACTTGGCTGCCCAATTTTCACTCTTCTAGGTTCAAGCGTTCGTTTCCAGTAACACTTTGAATTTTTAGGTTTCACTATGTTTTCTGTTATATAGATAGATGTGTTTGAAACTCTAAATCAAACACGGATTGTGCTAGCTCCTTGAAACTTGACCAAATGAAGTAGTTCTAAGTTCTATCTCTATGGTTTGTTTCCTCTTGAAGTACCCCATGCAGAAACTGGCGAAAAACACTTTCGTTTGAAAGGGGTTGCCATGCTTCCAAAAAACTACTAGTTTGCTGAAATCTCAGCAAACATTTTTTCACCAAATCTTGATGATACTTGGTGGTAATGATCAGTTCACTAATCCCACATGGCTGCCCAACTTTCACTCTTCTAGGTTCAAGCGTTCGTATCCAGTAACAGTTTGAATTTTTAGGTTTCACTCTGTTTTCTGCTATATAGATAGATGTGTTTGAAAGTCTAAATCAAACACGGTTTGTGCTAGCTCCGTGAAACTTGACAAAATGAAGTAGTTCTAAGTTCTATCTCTACGGTTTGTTTCCTCTTGAAGTACCCCATGCAGAGACTGGCGAAGAACTCTTTCGTTTGAAAGGGGTTGCCAAGCTTCCAAAAAACTAATAGTTTGCTGAAATCTCAGCAAACATTTTTTCACCAAATCTTGATGATACTTGGTGGTAATGATCAGTTCACTAAGCCCACTTGGCTGCCCAATTTTCACTCTTGTAGGTTCAAGCGTTCGTTTCCAGTAACACTTTGAATTTTTAGGTTTCACTCTGTTTTCTGCTATATAGATAGATGTGTTTGAAACCCTAAATCAAACACGGTTTGTGCTAGCTCCTTGAAACTTGACCAAATGAAGTAGTTCTAAGTTCTATCTCTATGGTTTGTTTCCTCTTGAAGTACCCCATGCAGAGACTGGCGAAAAACACTTTCGTTTTAAAGGGGTTGCCAAGCTTCCAAAAAACTACTAATTTGCTGAAATCTCAGCAAAAATTTTTTCACCAAATCTTGATGATACTTGGTGGTAATGATCAGTTCACTAATCCCACTTGGCTGCCCAACTTTCAATCTTCTAGGTTAAAGCGTTCGTTTCCAGTAACAGTTTGAATTTTTAGGTTTCACTCTGTTTTCTGCTATATAGATAGATGTGTTGAAACTCTAAATCAAACACGGTTTGTGCTAGCTCCGTGAAACTTGACAACATGAAGTAGTTCTAAGTTCTATCTCTATGGTTTGTTTCCTCTTGAAGTACCCCATGCAGAGACTGGCGAAGAACACTTTCGTTTGAAAGGGGTTGCCAAGCTTCCAAAAAACTACTCGTTTGCTGAAATCTCAGCAAACATTTTTTCACCAAATCTTGATGATACTTGGTGGTAATGATCAGTTCACTAAGCCCACTTGGCTGCCCAATTTTCACTCTTCTAGGTTCAAGCGTTCGTTTCCAGTAACACTTTGAATTTTTAGGTTTCACTCTGTTTTCTGTTATATAGATAGATGTGTTTGAAACTCTAAATCAAACACGGTTTGTGCTAGCTTCTTGAAACTTGACCAAATGAAGTAGTTCTAAGTTCTATCTCTATGGTTTGTTTCCTCTTGAAGTACCCCATGCAGAACCTGGCGAAAAACACTTTCGTTTGAAAGGGGTTGCCATGCTTCCAAAAAACTACTAGTTTGCTGAAATCTCAGCAAACATTTTTTCACCAAATCTTGATGATACTTGGTGGTAATGATCAGTTCACTAATCCCACTTGGCTGCCCAACTTTCACTCTTCTAGGTTCAAGCGTTCGTTTCCAGTAACAGTTTGAATTTTTAGGTTTCACTCTGTTTTCTGCTATATAGATAGATGTGTTTGAAACTCTAAAACAAACACGGTTTGTGCTAGCTCCGTGAAACTTGACAACATGAAGTAGTTCTAAGTTCTATCTCTATGATTTGTTTCCTCTTGAAGTACCCCATGCAGAGACTGGCGAAGAACACTTTCGTTTGAAAGGGTTTGCCATGCTTCCAAAAAACTACTAGTTTGCTGAAATCTCAGCAAACATTTTTTCACCAAATCTTGATGATACTTGGTGGTAATGATCAGTTCACTAATCCCACTTGGCTGCCCAACTTTCACTCTTCTAGGTTCAAGCGTTCGTTTCCAGTAACACTTTGAATTTTTAGGTTTCACTCTGTTTTCTGCTATATAGATAGATGTGTTTGAAACTCTAAATCAAACACGGTTTGTGCTAGCTCCGTGAAACTTGACAAAATGAAGTAGTTCTAAGTTCTATCTCTATGGTTTGTTTCCTCTTGAAGTACCCCATGCAGAGACTGGCGAAGAACACTTTCGTTTGAAAGGGGTTGCCAAGATTCCAAAAAACTACTAGTTTGCTGAAATCTCAGCAAACATTTTTTCACCAAATCTTGATGATACTTGGTGGTAATGATCAGTTCACTAAGCCCACTTGGCTGCCCAATTTTCACTCTTGTAGGTTCAAGCGTTCGTTTCCAGTAACACTTTGAATTTTTATGTTTCACTTTGTTTTCTGCTATATAGATAGATGTGTTTGAAACCCTAAATCAAACACGGTTTGTGCTAGCTCCTTGAAACTTGACCAAATGAAGTAGTTCTAAGTTCTATCTCTATGGTTTGTTTCCTCTTGAAGTACCCCATGCAGAGACTGGCGAAAAACACTTTCGTTTTAAAGGGGTTGCCAAGCTTCCAAAAAACTACTAATTTGCTGAAATCTAAGCAAATATTTTTTCACCAAATCTTGATGATACTTGGTGGTAATGATCAGTTCACTAATCCCACTTGGCTGCCCAACTTTCAATCTTCTAGGTTAAAGCGTTCGTTTCCAGTAACAGTTTGAATTTTTAGGTTTCACTCTGTTTTCTGCTATATAGATAGATGTGTTTGAAACTCTAAAACAAACACGGTTTGTGCTAGCTCCGTGAAACTTGACAACATGAAGTAGTTCTATGTTCTATCTCTATGGTTTGTTTCCTCTTGAAGTACCCCATGCAGAGACTGGCGAAGAACACTTTCGTTTGAAAGGGGTTGCCAAGCTTCCAAAAACCTACTCGTTTGCTGAAATCTCAGCAAACATTTTTTCACCAAATCTTGATGATACTTGGTGGTAATGATCAGTTCACTAAGCCCACTTGGCTTCCCAATTTTCACTCTTCTAGGTTCAAGCGTTCGTTTCCAGTAACACTTTGAATTTTTAGGTTTCACTCTGTTTTCTGTTATATAGATAGATGTGTTTGAAACTCTAAATCAAACACGGTTTGTGCTAGCTCCGTGAAACTTGACAACATGAAGTAGTTCTAAGTTCTATCTCTATGGTTTGTTTCCTCTTGAAGTACCCCATGCAGAGACTGGCGAAGAACACTTTCGTTTGAAAGGGGTTGCAAGCTTCCAAAAAACTACTGGTTTGCTGAAATCTCAGCAAACATTTTTTCACCAAATCTTGATGATACTTGGTGGTAATGATCAGTTCACTAAGCCCACTTGGCTGCCCAATTTTCACTCTTCTAGGTTCAAGCGTTCATTTCCAGTAACACTTTGAATTTTTAGGTTTCACTCTGTTTTTTGTTATATAGATAGATGTGTTTGAAACTCTAAATCAAACACGGATTGTGCTAGCTCCTTGAAACTTGACCAAATGAAGTAGTTCTAAGTTCTATCTCTATGGTTTGTTTCCTCTTGAAGTACCCCATGCAGAAACTGGCGAAAAACACTTTCGTTTGAAAGGGGTTGCCATGCTTCCAAAAAACTACTAGTTTGCTGAAATCTCAGCAAACATTTTTTCACCAAATCTTGATGATACTTGGTGGTAATGATCAGTTCACTAATCCCACTTGGCTGCCCAACTTTCACTCTTCTAGGTTCAAGCGTTCGTTTCCAGTAACAGATTGAATTTTTAGGTTTCACTCTGTTTTCTGCTATATAGATAGATGTGTTTGAAACTCTAAATCAAACACGGTTTGTGCTAGCTCCGTGAAACTTGACAAAATGAAGTAGTTCTAAGTTCTGTCTCTATGGTTTGTTTCCTCTTGAAGTACCCCATGCAGAGACTGGCGAAGAACACTTTCGTTTGAAATTGGTTGCCAAGCTTCCAAAAAACTACTAGTTTGCTGAAATCTCAGCAAACATTTTTTCACCAAATCTTGATGATACTTGGTGGTAATGACCAGTTCACTAAGCCCACTTGGCTGCCCAATTTTCACTCTTGTAGGTTCAAGCGTTCGTTTCCAGTAACACTTTGAATTTTTAGGTTTCACTCTGTTTTCTCCAACATAGATAGCTGTTTTTGGAATTCTAAATCAAACACGGTTTGTGCTAGCTCCTTGAAACTTGACCAAATGAAGTAGTTCTAAGTTCTATCTCTATGGTTTGGTTCCTCTTGAAGTACCCCATGCAGAGACTGGCGAAAAACACTTTCGTTTGAAAGGGGTTGCCATGCTTCCAAAAAACTACTAGTTTGCTGAAATCTCAGCAAACATTTTTGCACCAAATCTTGATGATACTTGGTGGTAATGATCAGTTCACTAATCCCACTTGGCTGCCCAACTTTCACTCTTCTAGGTTCAAGCGTTCGTTTCCAGTAACAGTTTTAATTTTTAGGTTTCACTCTGTTTTCTGCTATATAGATAGATGTGTTTGAAACTCTAAATCAAACACGGTTTGTGCTAGCTCCGTGAAACTTGACAACATGAAGTAGTTCTAAGTTCTATCTCTATGGTTTGTTTCCTCTTGAAGTACCCCAAGCAGAGACTGGCGAAGAACTCTTTCGTTTGAAAGGGGTTGCCAAGCTTCCAAAAAACTAATAGTTTGCTGAAATCTCAGCAAACATTTTTTCACCAAATCTTGATGATACTTGGTGGTAATGATCAGTTCACTAAGCCCACTTGGCTGCCCAATTTTCACTCTTGTAGGTTCAAGCGTTCGTTTCCAGTAACACTTTGAATTTTTAGGTTTCACTCTGTTTTCTGCTATATAGATAGATGTGTTTGAAACCCTAAATCAAACACGGTTTGTGCTAGCTCCTTGAAACTTGACCAAATGAAGTAGTTCTAAGTTCTATCTCTATGGTTTGTTTCCTCTTGAAGTACCCCATGCAGAGACTGGCGAAAAACACTTTCGTTTAAAGGGGTTGCCAAGCTTCCAAAAACTACTAATTTGCTGAAATCTCAGCAAACATTTTTTCACCAAATCTTGATGATACTTGGTGGTAATGATCAGTTCACTAATCCCACTTGGCTGCCCAACTTTCTATCTTCTAGGTTAAAGCGTTCGTTTCCAGTAACAGTTTGAATTTTTAGGTTTCACTCTGTTTTCTGCTATATAGATAGATGTGTTTGAAACTCTAAAACAAACACGGTTTGTGCTAGCTCCGTGAAACTTGACAACATGAACTAGTTCTAAGTTCTATCTCTATGGTTTGTTTCCTCTTGAAGTACCCCACGCAGAGACTGGCGAAGAACACTTTCGTTTGAAAGGGGTTGCCAAGCTTCCAAAAAACTACTAGTTTGCTGAAATCTCAGCAAACATTTTTTCACCAAATCTTGATGATACTTGGTGGTAATGACCAGTTCACTAAGCCCACTTGGCTGCCCAATTTTCACTCTTGTAGGTTCAAGCGTTCGTTTCCAGTAACACTTTGAATTTTTAGGTTTCACTCTGTTTTCTCCAACATAGATAGCTGTTTTTGGAATTCTAAATCAAACACGGTTTGTGCTAGCTCCTTGAAACTTGACCAAATGAAGTAGTTCTAAGTTCTATCTCTATGGTTTGGTTCCTCTTGAAGTACCCCATGCAGAGACTGGCGAAAAACACTTTCGTTTGAAAGGGGTTGCCATGCTTCCAAAAAACTACTAGTTTGCTGAAATCTCAGCAAACATTTTTGCACCAAATCTTGATGATACTTGGTGGTAATGATCAGTTCACTAATCCCACTTGGCTGCCCAACTTTCACTCTTCTAGGTTCAAGCGTTCGTTTCCAGTAACAGTTTTAATTTTTAGGTTTCACTCTGTTTTCTGCTATATAGATAGATGTGTTTGAAACTCTAAATCAAACACGGTTTGTGCTAGCTCCGTGAAACTTGACAACATGAAGTAGTTCTAAGTTCTATCTCTATGGTTTGTTTCCTCTTGAAGTACCCCATGCAGAGACTGGCGAAGAACTCTTTCGTTTGAAAGGGGTTGCCAAGCTTCCAAAAAACTAATAGTTTGCTGAAATCTCAGCAAACATTTTTTCACCAAATCTTGATGATACTTGGTGGTAATGATCAGTTCACTAAGCCCACTTGGCTGCCCAATTTTCACTCTTGTAGGTTCAGGCGTTCGTTTCCAGTAACACTTTGAATTTTTAGGTTTCACTCTGTTTTCTGCTATATAGATAGATGTGTTTGAAACCCTAAATCAAACACGGTTTGTGCTAGCTCCTTGAAACTTGACCAAATGAAGTAGTTCTAAGTTCTATCTCTATGGTTTGTTTCCTCTTGAAGTACCCCATGCAGAGACTGGCGAAAAACACTTTCGTTTTAAAGGGGTTGCCAAGCTTCCAAAAAACTACTAATTTGCTGAAATCTCAGCAAACATTTTTTCACCAAATCTTGATGATACTTGGTGGTAATGATCAGTTCACTAATCCCACTTGGCTGCCCAACTTTCTATCTTCTAGGTTAAAGCGTTCGTTTCCAGTAACAGTTTGAATTTTTAGGTTTCACTCTGTTTTCTGCTATATAGATAGATGTGTTTGAAACTCTAAAACAAACACGGTTTGTGCTAGCTCCGTGAAACTTGACAACATGAACTAGTTCTAAGTTCTATCTCTATGGTTTGTTTCCTCTTGAAGTACCCCATGCAGAGACTGGCGAAGAACACTTTCGTTTGAAAGGGGTTGCCAAGCTTCCAAAAAACTACTCGTTTGCTGAAATCTCAGCAAACATTTTTCTTCACCAAATCTTGATGATACTTGGTGGTAATGATCAGTTCACTAAGCCCACTTGGCTGCCCAACTTTCACTCTTCTAGGTTCAAGCGTTCGTTTCCAGTAACACTTTGAATTTTTAGGTTTCACTCTGTTTTCTGCTATATAGATAGATGTGTTGAAACTCTAAATCAAACACGGTTTGTGCTAGCTCCGTGAAACTTGACAACATGAAGTAGTTCTAAGTTCTATCTCTATGGTTTGTTTCCTCTTGAAGTACCCCATGCAGAGACTGGCGAAGAACACTTTCGTTTGAAAGGGGTTGCCAAGCTTCCAAAAAACTACTCATTTGCTGAAATCTCAGCAAACATTTTTTCACCAAATCTTGATGATACTTGGTGGTAATGATCAGTTCACTAAGCCCACTTGGCTGCCCAATTTTCATTCTTCTAGGTTCAAGCGTTCGTTTCCAGTAACACTTTGAATTTTTAGATTTCACTCTGTTTTCTGTTATATAGATAGATCTGTTTGAAACTCTAAATCAAACACGGTTTGTGCTAGCTCCTTGAAACTTGACAAAATGAAGTAGATCTAAGTTCTATCTCTATGGTTTGTTTCCTCTTGAAGTACCCCATGCAGAAACTGGCGAAAAACACTTTCGTTTGAAAGGGGTTGCCATGCTTCCAAAAAAATACTAGTTTGCTGAAATCTCAGCAAACATTTTTTCACCAAATCTTGATGATACTTGGTGGTAATGATCAGTTCACTAATCCCACTTGGCTGCCCAATTTTTATTCTTCTAGGTTGAAGCATTCGTTTCCAGTAACAGTTTGAATTTTTAGGTTTCACTCTGTTTTCTCCTACATAGATAGCTGTGTTTTAATTCTAAATCAAACACGGTTTGTGCTAGCTCCTTGAAACTTGACCAAATGAAGTAGTTCTAAGTTCTATCTGTATGGTTTTTTTCCTCTTGAAGTACCCCATGCAGAGACTGGCGAAGAACACTTTCGTTTGAAAGGGGTTGCCAAGCTTCCAAAAAACTACTCCTTTGCTGAAATCTCAGCAAACATTTTTTCACCAAATCTTGATGATACTTGGTGGTAATGATCAGTTCACTAAGCCCACTTGGCTGCCCTATTTTCACTCTTCTAGGTTCAAGCGTTCGTTTCCAGTAACACTTTGAATTTTTAGGTTTCACTCTGTTTTCTGCTATATAGATAGATGTGTTGAAACTCTAAATCAAACACGGTTTGTGCTAGCTCCGTGAAACTTGACAACATGAAGTAGTTCTAAGTTCTATCTCTATGGTTTGTTTCCTCTTGAAGTACCCCATGCAGAGACTGGCGAAGAACACTTTCGTTTGAAAGGGGTTGCCAAGCTTCCAAAAAACTACTCGTTTGCTGAAATCTCAGCAAACATTTTTTCACCAAATCTTGATGATACTTGGTGGTAATGATCAGTTCACTAAGCCCACTTGGCTGCCCAATTTTCACTCTTCTAGGTTCAAGCGTTCGTTTCCAGTAACACTTTGAATTTTTAGGTTTCACTCTGTTTTCTGTTATATAGATAGATGTGTTTGAAACTCTAAATCAAACACGGTTTGTGCTAGCTTCTTGAAACTTGACCAAATGAAGTAGTTCTAAGTTCTATCTCTATGGTTTGTTTCCTCTTGAAGTACCCCATGCAGAACCTGGCGAAAAACACTTTCGTTTGAAAGGGGTTGCCATGCTTCCAAAAAACTACTAGTTTGCTGAAATCTCAGCAAACATTTTTTCACCAAATCTTGATGATACTTGGTGGTAATGATCAGTTCACTAATCCCACTTGGCTGCCCAACTTTCACTCTTCTAGGTTCAAGCGTTCGTTTCCAGTAACAGTTTGAATTTTTAGGTTTCACTCTGTTTTCTGCTATATAGATAGATGTGTTTGAAACTCTAAATCAAACACGGTTTGTGCTAGCTCCGTGAAACTTGACAAAATGAAGTAGTTCTAAGTTCTATCTCTATGGTTTGTTTCCTCTTGAAGTACCCCATGCAGAGACTGGCGAAGAACACTTTCGTTTGAAAGGGGTTGCCAAGATTCCAAAAAACTACTAGTTTGCTGAAATCTCAGCAAACATTTTTTCACCAAATCTTGATGATACTTGGTGGTAATGATCAGTTCACTAAGCCCACTTGGCTGCCCAATTTTCACTCTTGTAGGTTCAAGCGTTCGTTTCCAGTAACACTTTGAATTTTTATGTTTCACTTTGTTTTCTGCTATATAGATAGATGTGTTTGAAACCCTAAATCAAACACGGTTTGTGCTAGCTCCTTGAAACTTGACCAAATGAAGTAGTTCTAAGTTCTATCTCTATGGTTTGTTTCCTCTTGAAGTACCCCATGCAGAGACTGGCGAAAAACACTTTCGTTTTAAAGGGGTTGCCAAGCTTCCAAAAAACTACTAATTTGCTGAAATCTAAGCAAATATTTTTTCACCAAATCTTGATGATACTTGGTGGTAATGATCAGTTCACTAATCCCACTTGGCTGCCCAACTTTCAATCTTCTAGGATAAAGCGTTCGTTTCCAGTAACAGTTTGAATTTTTAGGTTTCACTCTGTTTTCTGCTATATAGATAGATGTGTTTGAAACTCTAAAACAAACACGGTTTGTGCTAGCTCCGTGAAACTTGACAACATGAAGTAGTTCTAAGTTCTATCTCTATGGTTTGTTTCCTCTTGAAGTACCCCATGCAGAGACTGGCGAAGAACACTTTCGTTTGAAAGGGGTTGCCAAGCTTCCAAAAACCTACTCGTTTGCTGAAATCTCAGCAAACATTTTTTCACCAAATCTTGATGATACTTGGTGGTAATGATCAGTTCACTAAGCCCACTTGGCTGCCCAATTTTCACTCTTCTAGGTTCAAGCGTTCGTTTCCAGTAACACTTTGAATTTTTAGGTTTCACTCTGTTTTCTGTTATATAGATAGATGTGTTTGAAACTCTAAATCAAACACGGTTTGTGCTAGCTCCGTGAAACTTGACAACATGAAGTAGTTCTAAGTTCTATCTCTATGGTTTGTTTCCTCTTGAAGTACCCCAAGCAGAGACTGGCGAAGAACTCTTTCGTTTGAAAGGGGTTGCCAAGCTTCCAAAAAACTAATAGTTTGCTGAAATCTCAGCAAACATTTTTTCACCAAATCTTGATGATACTTGGTGGTAATGATCAGTTCACTAAGCCCTCTTGGCTGCCCAATTTTCACTCTTGTAGGTTCAAGCGTTCGTTTCCAGTAACACTTTGAATTTTTAGGTTTCACTCTGTTTTCTGCTATATAGATAGATGTGTTTGAAACCCTAAATCAAACACGGTTTGTGCTAGCTCCTTGAAACTTGACCAAATGAAGTAGTTCTAAGTTCTATCTCTATGGTTTGTTTCCTCTTGAAGTACCCCATGCAGAGACTGGCGAAAAACACTTTCGTTTTAAAGGGGTTGCCAAGCTTCCAAAAAACTACTAATTTGCTGAAATCTCAGCAAACATTTTTTCACCAAATCTTGATGATACTTGGTGGTAATGATCAGTTCACTAATCCCACTTGGCTGCCCAACTTTCTATCTTCTAGGTTAAAGCGTTCGTTTCCAGTAACAGTTTGAATTTTTAGGTTTCACTCTGTTTTCTGCTATATAGATAGATGTGTTTGAAACTCTAAAACAAACACGGTTTGTGCTAGCTCCGTGAAACTTGACAACATGAACTAGTTCTAAGTTCTATCTCTATGGTTTGTTTCCTCTTGAAGTACCCCATGCAGAGACTGGCGAAGAACACTTTCGTTTGAAAGGGGTTGCCAAGCTTCCAAAAAACTACTCGTTTGCTGAAATCTCAGCAAACATTTTTTCACCAAATCTTGATGATACTTGGTGGTAATGACCAGTTCACTAAGCCCACTTGGCTGCCCAATTTTCACTCTTGTAGGTTCAAGCGTTCGTTTCCAGTAACA
>NW_027517044.1:0-49359 GCF_048772815.1 Callospermophilus lateralis | reverse complement strand
GAGGGAAACAAACCATAGAGATAGAACCTTAGAACTACTTCATTTGGTCAATTTGCAAGGAGCTAACAAAAACCGTGTTTGATTTAGAGTTTCAAACACATCTATCTAAATAGCAGAAAACAGAGTGAAACCTAAAAATTCAAAGTGATACTGGAAACGAATGCTTGAACCTAGAAGAGTGAAAATTGGGCAGGAAGTGGCTTAGTGAACTGATCATTACCACCAAGTATCATCAAGATTTGGTGAAAAAATGTTTGCTGAGATTTCAGCAACTAGTAGTTTTTTGGAAGCTTGGCAACCCCTTTCAAACGAAAGTGTTTTTCGCCAGTATCTGCATGGGGTACTTCAAGAGGAAACAAACCACAGAGATAGAACTTAGAAGTACTTCATTTGGTCAAGTTTCAAAAAGCTAGCACAAACCGTGTTTGATTTAGAATTCCCAACACAGCTATCTATGTAGCAGAAAACAGAGTGAAACCTAAAAATTCAAACTGTTACTGGAAACGAACGCTTGAACCTAGAAGAGTGAAAATTGGGCAGCCAAGTGGGCTTAGTGAACTGATCATTACCACCAAGTATCATCAAGATTGGTGAAAAATGTTTGCTGAGATTTCAGCAAACTAGTAGTTTTTGGAAGCTTGCAACCCTTTCAAACGAAAGTGTTTTTCGCCAGTCTCTGCATGGGTACTTCAAGATTAAACAATCCATAGAGATAGAACTTAGAACTACTTCATTTTGTCAAGATTCAGGAGCTAGCACATACCGTGTTTGATTTAGAATTCCAAACAGAGCTATCTATGTAGGAGAAAACAGAGTGAAACCTAAAATTTCAAACTGTTACTGGAAACGAATGCTTCAACCTAGAAGAATAAAAATTGGGCAGCCAGTGGGCTTCGTGAACTGATCATTACCACCAAGTATCATCAAGATTTGGTGAAAAATGTTTGCTGAGATTTCAGCAAAATAGTAGTTTTTTGGAACTTGGCAACCCCTTTCAAATGAAAGTGTTTTTCGCCCGTCTCTGCATGGGGTACTTCAAGAGGAAACAAACCATAGAGATAGAACTTAGAACTACTTCATTTGGTCAAGTTTCAAGGAGCTAGAACAAACCGTGTTTGATTTAGAATTCCAAACACAACTATCTATGTAGGAGAAAACAGAGTGAAACCTAAAAATTCAAAGTGTTACTGGAAACGAAACGCTTGAACCTAGAAGAGTGAAAATTGGGCAGCCAGTGGGCTTAGTGAACTGATCATTACACCAAGTATCATCAAGATATGGTGAAAAATGTTTGCTGAGATTTCAGCAAACTAGTAGTTTTTTGGAAGCTTGGCAAACCCTTTCAAACGAAAGTTTTTTCGCCCATCTCTGCATGGGTGCTTCAAGAGGAAACAAACCATAGAGATAGAACTTAGAACTACTTCATTTGGTCAAGTTTCAAGGAGCTAGCACAAACCGTGTTTGATTTAGAATTCCAAACACAGCTATCTATGTAGGAGAAAACAGAGTGAAGCCTAAAAATTCAAAGTGTTACTGGAAACGAACGCTTGAACCTAGAAGAGTGAAAATTGGGCAGCCAAGTGGGCTCAGTGAACTGATCATTCCCACCAAGTATCATCAAGATTTGGTGAAAAATGTTTGCTGGGATTTCAGCAAACTAGTAGTTTTTGGAAGCTGGAACCCCTTTCAAACGAAAGTGTTTTTCGCCAGTCTCTGCATGGGGTACTTCAAGAGGAAACAAACCATAGAGATAAAAACTTAGAACTACTTCATTTGGTCAAGTTTCAAGGAGCTAGCTCAAACCGTGTTTGATTTAGAATTCCAAACACAGCTATCTATGTAGGAGAAAACAGAGTGAAACCTAAAAATTCAAACTGTTACTGGAAACGAATGCTTCAACCTAGAAGAATAAAAATTGGGCAGCCAAGTGGGCTTAGTGAACTGATCATTACCACCAAGTATCATCAAGATTTGGTGAAACAATGTTTGCTGAGATTTCAGCAAACTAGTAGTTTTTTGAAGCTTGGCAACCCCTTTCAAACGAAAGTGTTTTTCGCCAGTCTCTGCATGGGGTACTTCAAGAGGAAACAAACTATAGAGATAGAACTTAGAACTACTTCATTTGGTGAAGTTTCATGGAGCTAGCACAAACCGTGTTTGATTTAGAATTCCAAACACAGCTATCTATGTAAAAGAAAACAGAGTGAAACCTAAAATTCAAACTGTTACTTGAAACGAATGCTTCAACCTAGAAGAATAAATTGGGCATCCAAGTGGGCTTAGTGAACTGATCATTAGCACCAAGTATCATCAAGATTTGGTGAAAAAATGTTTGCTGAGATTTCAGCAAACTAGTAGTTTTTTGGAAGCTTGACAACCCCTTTCAAACGAAAGTGTTATCGCCAGTCTCTGCATGGGGTACTTCAAGAGGAAACAAACCATAGAGATAGAACTTAGAACTACTTCATTTTGTCAAGTTTCAAGGAGCTAGCACAAACCGTTTTTGATTTAGAATTCCAAACACAGCTATCTATGTAGGAGAAAACAGAGTGAAACCAAAAATTCAAAGTGTTACTGGAAACGAACGCTTGAACCTAGAAGAGTGAAAATTGGGCAGCCAAGTGGGCTTAGTGAACTGATCATTACCACCAACTATCATCAAGATTTGGTGAAAAAATGTTTGCTGAGATTTCAGCAAACTAGTAGTTTTTTGAAGCTTGGCAACCCCTTTCAAACGAAAGTTTTTTCGCCCATCTCTGCATGGGGTGCTTCAAGAGGAAACAAACCATAGAGATAGAACGTAGAACTACTTCATTTGGTCAAGTTTCAAGGAGCTAGCAAAAACCGTGTTTGATTTAGAATTCCAAACACAACTATCTATGTAGGAGAAAAAGAGTGAAACCTAAAAATTCAAAGTGTTACTGGAAACGAACGCTTGAACCTAGAAGAGTGAAAATTGGGCAGCCAAGTGGGCTTAGTGAACTGATCATTACCACCAAGTATCATCAAGATTTGGTCAAAAAATGTTTGCTGATATTTCAGCAAACTAGTAGTTTTTTGGAAGCTTGGCAACGCCTTTCAAACAAAAGTGTTTTTCCCCAGTCTCTGCATGGGGTACTTCAAGAGGAAACAAACCATAGAGATAGAACTTAGAACTACTTCATTTGGTCAAGTTTCAAGGAGCTAGCAAAAACGTGTTTGATTTAGAGTTCAAACACATCTATCTATATACCCGAAAAAATAGTGAAACCTAAAAATTCAAAGTGATACTGGAAACGAACGCTGGAACCTAGAAGAGTGAAAATTCGGCAGGAAAGTGGGCTTAGTGAACTAATCATTACCACCAAGTATCATCAAGATTTTGGTGAAAAAATATTTGCTGAGATTTCAGCAAACTAGTAGATTTTTGGATGCTTGGCTACCCCTTTCAAACGGAAAGTGTTTTTCGCCAGTCTCTGCATGGGGTACTTCAAGAGGAAACAAACCATAGAGATAGAACTTAGAACTACTTCATTTGGTCAATTTGCAAGGAGCTAACAAAACCGTGTTTGATTTAGAGTTTCAAACACATCTATCTAAATAGCAGAAAACAGAGTGAAACCTAAAAATCAAAGTGATACTGGAAACGAATGCTTGAACCTAGAAGAGTGAAAATTGGGCAGGAAAGTGGGCTTAGTGAACTGATCATTACCACCAAGTATCATCAAGATTTGGTGAAAAAATGTTTGCTGAGATTTCAGCAAACTAGTAGTTTTTGGAAGCTTGGCAACCCCTTTCAAACGAAAGTGTTTTCGCCAGTATCTGCATGGGGTACTTCAAGAGGAAACAAACCACAGAGATAGAACTTAGAAGTACTTCATTTGGTCAAGTTTCAAAAAGCTAGCACAAACCGTGTTTGATTTAGAATTCCCAACACAGCTATCTATGTAGCAGAAAACAGAGTGAAACCTAAAAATTCAAACTGTTACTGGAAACGAACGCTTGAACCTAGAAGAGTGAAAATTGGGCAGCCAAGTGGGCTTAGTGAACTGATCATTACCACCAAGTATCATCAAGATTTGGTGAAAAAATGTTTGCTGAGATTTCAGCAAACTAGTAGTTTTTGGAAGCTTGGCAACCCCTTTCAAACGAAAGTGTTTTTCGCCAGTCTCTGCATGGGGTACTTCAAGATTAAACAATCCATAGAGATAGAACTTAGAACTACTTCATTTTGTCAAGATTCAAGGAGCTAGCACATACCGTGTTTGATTTAGAATTCCAACAGAGCTATCTATGTAGGAGAAAACAGAGTGAAACCTAAAATTTCAAACTGTTACTGGAAACGAATGCTTCAACCTAGAAGAATAAAAATTGGGCAGCCAAGTGGGCTTCGTGAACTGATCATTACCACCAAGTATCATCAAGATTTGGTGAAAAAATGTTTGCTGAGATTTCAGCAAAATAGTAGTTTTTGGAAACTTGGCAACCCCTTTCAAATGAAAGTGTTTTTCGCCCGTCTCTGCATGGGGTACTTCAAGAGGAAACAAACCATAGAGATAGAACTTAGAACTACTTCTTGGTCAAGTTTCAAGGAGCTAGAACAAACCGTGTTTGATTTAGAATTCCAAACACAACTATCTATGTAGGAGAAAACAGAGTGAAACCTAAAAATTCAAAGTGTTACTGGAAACGAACGCTTGAACCTAGAAGAGTGAAAATTGGGCAGCCAAGTGGGCTTAGTGAACTGATCATTACACCAAGTATCATCAAGATATGGTGAAAAAATGTTTGCTGAGATTTCAGCAAACTAGTAGTTTTTTGGAAGCTTGGCAAACCCTTTCAAACGAAAGTTTTTTCGCCCATCTCTGCATGGGGTGCTTCAAGAGGAAACAAACCATAGAGATAGAACTTAGAACTACTTCATTTGGTCAAGTTTCAAGGAGCTAGCACAAACCGTGTTTGATTTAGAATTCCAAACACAGCTATCTATGTAGGAGAAAACAGAGTGAAGCCTAAAAATTCAAAGTGTTACTGGAAACGAACGCTTGAACCTAGAAGAGTGAAAATTGGGCAGCCAAGTGGGCTCAGTGAACTGATCATTCCCACCAAGTATCATCAAGATTTGGTGAAAAAATGTTTGCTGGGATTTCAGCAAACTAGTAGTTTTTGGAAGCTTGGAACCCCTTTCAAACGAAAGTGTTTTTCGCCAGTCTCTGCATGGGGTACTTCAAGAGGAAACAAACCATAGAGATAAAACTTAGAACTACTTCATTTGGTCAAGTTTCAAGGAGCTAGCTCAAACCGTGTTTGATTTAGAATTCCAAACACAGCTATCTATGTAGGAGAAAACAGAGTGAAACCTAAAAATTCAAACTGTTACTGGAAACGAATGCTTCAACCTAGAAGAATAAAAATTGGGCAGCCAAGTGGGCTTAGTGAACTGATCATTACCACCAAGTATCATCAAGATTTGGTGAAACAATGTTTGCTGAGATTTCAGCAAACTAGTAGTTTTTTGGAAGCTTGGCAACCCCTTTCAAACGAAAGTGTTTTTCGCCAGTCTCTGCATGGGGTACTTCAAGAGGAAACAAACTATAGAGATAGAACTTAGAACTACTTCATTTGGTGAAGTTTCATGGAGCTAGCACAAACCGTGTTGATTTAGAATTCCAAACACAGCTATCTATGTAAAAGAAAACAGAGTGAAACCTAAAAATTCAAACTGTTACTTGAAACGAATGCTTCAACCTAGAAGAATTAAAATTGGGCATCCAAGTGGGCTTAGTGAACTGATCATTAGCACCAAGTATCATCAAGATTTGGTGAAAAAATGTTTGCTGAGATTTCAGCAAACTAGTAGTTTTTTGGAAGCTTGACAACCCCTTTCAAACGAAAGTGTTATTCGCCAGTCTCTGCATGGGGTACTTCAAGAGGAAACAAACCATAGAGATAGAACTTAGAACTACTTCATTTTGTCAAGTTTCAAGGAGCTAGCACAAACCGTTTTTGATTTAGAATTCCAAACACAGCTATCTATGTAGGAGAAAACAGAGTGAAACCAAAAAATTCAAAGTGTTACTGGAAACGAACGCTTGAACCTAGAAGAGTGAAAATTGGGCAGCCAAGTGGGCTTAGTGAACTGATCATTACCACCAACTATCATCAAGATTTGGTGAAAAATGTTTGCTGAGATTTCAGCAAACTAGTAGTTTTTGGAAGCTTGGCAACCCTTTCAAACGAAAGTTTTTTCGCCCATCTCTGCATGGGGTGCTTCAAGAGGAAACAAACCATAGAGATAGAACGTAGAACTACTTCATTTGGTCAAGTTTCAAGGAGCTAGCAAAAACCGTGTTTGATTTAGAATTCCAAACACAACTATCTATGTAGGAGAAAAAGAGTGAAACCTAAAAATTCAAAGTGTTTACTGGAAACGAACGCTTGAACCTAGAAGAGTGAAAATTGGGCAGCCAAGTGGGCTTAGTGAACTGATCATTACCACCAAGTATCATCAAGATTTGGTCAAAAAATGTTTGCTGATATTTCAGCAAACTAGTAGTTTTTTGGAAGCTTGGCAACGCCTTTCAAACAAAAGTGTTTTTCCCCAGTCTCTGCATGGGGTACTTCAAGAGGAAACAAACCATAGAGATAGAACTTAGAACTACTTCATTTGGTCAAGTTTCAAGGAGCTAGCAAAAACCGTGTTTGATTTAGAGTTTCAAACACATCTATCTATATACCCGAAAAAATAGTGAAACCTAAAAATTCAAAGTGATACTGGAAACGAACGCTGGAACCTAGAAGAGTGAAAATTCGGCAGGAAAGTGGGCTTAGTGAACTAATCATTACCACCAAGTATCATCAAGATTTGGTGAAAAAATATTTGCTGAGATTTCAGCAAACTAGTAGATTTTTGGATGCTTGGCTACCCCTTTCAAACGAAAGTGTTTTTCGCCAGTCTCTGCATGGGTACTTCAAGAGGAAACAAACCATAGAGATAGAACTTAGAACTACTTCATTTGGTCAATTTGCAAGGAGCTAACAAAAACCGTGTTTGATTTAGAGTTTCAAACACATCTATCTAAATAGCAGAAAACAGAGTGAAACCTAAAAATTCAAAGTGATACTGGAAACGAATGCTTGAACCTAGAAGAGTGAAAATTGGGCAGGAAAGTGGGCTTAGTGAACTGATCATTACCACCAAGTATCATCAAGATTTGGTGAAAAAATGTTTGCTGAGATTTCAGCAAACTAGTAGTTTTTTGGAAGCTTGGCAACCCCTTTCAAACGAAAGTGTTTTTCGCCAGTATCTGCATGGGGTACTTCAAGAGGAAACAAACCACAGAGATAGAACTTAGAAGTACTTCATTTGGTCAAGTTTCAAAAAGCTAGCACAAACCGTGTTTGATTTAGAAATTCCCAACACAGCTATCTATGTAGCAGAAAACAGAGTGAAACCTAAAATTCAAACTGTTACTGGAAACGAACGCTTGAACCTAGAAGAGTGAAAATGGGCAGCCAAGTGGGCTTAGTGAACTGATCATTACCACCAAGTATCATCAAGATTTGGTGAAAAAATGTTTGCTGAGATTTCAGCAAACTAGTAGTTTTTGGAAGCTTGGCAACCCCTTTCAAACGAAAGTGTTTTTCGCCAGTCTCTGCATGGGGTACTTCAAGATTAAACAATCCATAGAGATAGAACTTAGAACTACTTCATTTTGTCAAAGATTCAAGGAGCTAGCACATACCGTGTTTGATTTAGAATTCCAAACAGAGCTATCTATGTAGGAGAAAACAGAGTGAAACCTAAAATTTCAAACTGTTACTGGAAACGAATGCTTCAACCTAGAAGAATAAAAATTGGGCAGCCAAGTGGGCTTCGTGAACTGATCATTACCACCAAGTATCATCAAGATTTGGTGAAAAAATGTTTGCTGAGATTTCAGCAAAATAGTAGTTTTTGGAAACTTGGCAACCCCTTTCAAATGAAAGTGTTTTTCGCCCGTCTCTGCATGGGGTACTTCAAGAGGAAACAAACCATAGAGATAGAACTTAGAACTACTTCATTTGGTCAAGTTTCAAGGAGCTAGAACAAACCGTGTTTGATTTAGAATTCCAAACACAACTATCTATGTAGGAGAAAACAGAGTGAAACCTAAAAATTCAAAGTGTTACTGGAAACGAACGCTTGAACCTAGAAGAGTGAAAATTGGGCAGCCAAGTGGGCTTAGTGAACTGATCATTACACCAAGTATCATCAAGATATGGTGAAAAAATGTTTGCTGAGATTTCAGCAAACTAGTAGTTTTTTGGAAGCTTGGCAAACCCTTTCAAACGAAAGTTTTTTCGCCCATCTCTGCATGGGGTGCTTCAAGAGGAAACAAACCATAGAGATAGAACTTAGAACTACTTCATTTGGTCAAGTTTCAAGGAGCTAGCACAAACCGTGTTTGATTTAGAATTCCAAACACAGCTATCTATGTAGGAGAAAACAGAGTGAAGCCTAAAAATTCAAAGTGTTACTGGAAACGAACGCTTGAACCTAGAAGAGTGAAAATTGGGCAGCCAAGTGGCTCAGTGAACTGATCATTCCCACCAAGTATCATCAAGATTTGGTGAAAAAATGTTTGCTGGGATTTCAGCAAACTAGTAGTTTTTTGGAAGCTTGGAACCCCTTTCCAAACGAAAGTGTTTTTCGCAGTCTCTGCATGGGGTACTTCAAGAGGAAACAAACCATAGAGATAAAACTTAGAACTACTTCATTTGGTCAAGTTTCAAGGAGCTAGCTCAAACCGTGTTTGATTTAGAATTCCAAACACAGCTATCTATGTAGGAGAAAACAGAGTGAAACCTAAAAATTCAAACTGTTACTGGAAACGAATGCTTCAACCTAGAAGAATAAAAATTGGGCAGCCAAGTGGGCTTAGTGAACTGATCATTACCACCAAGTATCATCAAGATTTGGTGAAACAATGTTTGCTGAGATTTCAGCAAACTAGTAGTTTTTTGGAAGCTTGGCAACCCCTTTCAAACGAAAGTGTTTTTCGCCAGTCTCTGCATGGGGTACTTCAAGAGGAAACAAACTATAGAGATAGAACTTAGAACTACTTCATTTGGTGAAGTTTCATGGAGCTAGCACAAAACCGTGTTTGATTTAGAATTCCAAACACAGCTATCTATGTAAAAGAAAACAGAGTGAAACCTAAAAATTCAAACTGTTACTTGAAACGAATGCTTCAACCTAGAAGAATAAAATTGGGCATCCAAGTGGCTTAGTGAACTGATCATTAGCACCAGTATCATCAAGATTTGGTGAAAAAATGTTTGCTGAGATTTCAGCAAACTAGTAGTTTTTTGGAAGCTTGACAACCCCTTTCAAACGAAAGTGTTATTCGCCAGTCTCTGCATGGGGTACTTCAAGAGGAAACAAACCATAGAGATAGAACTTAGAACTACTTCATTTTGTCAAGTTTCAAGGAGCTAGCACAAACCGTTTTGATTTAGAATTCCAAACACAGCTATCTATGTAGGAGAAAACAGAGTGAAACCAAAAAATTCAAAGTGTTACTGGAAACGAACGCTTGAACCTAGAAGAGTGAAAATTGGGCAGCCAAGTGGGCTTAGTGAACTGATCATTACCACCACTATCATCAAGATTTGGTGAAAAAATGTTTGCTGAGATTTCAGCAAACTAGTAGTTTTTTGGAAGCTTGGCAACCCCTTTCAAACGAAAGTTTTTTCGCCCATCTCTGCATGGGGTGCTTCAAGAGGAAACAAACCATAGAGATAGAACGTAGAACTACTTCATTTGGTCAAGTTTCAAGGAGCTAGCAAAAACCGTGTTTGATTTAGAATTCCAAACACAACTATCTATGTAGGAGAAAAAGAGTGAAACCTAAAAATTCAAAGTGTTACTGGAAACGAACGCTTGAACCTAGAAGAGTGAAAATTGGGCAGCCAAGTGGGCTTAGTGAACTGATCATTACCACCAAGTATCATCAAGATTTGGTCAAAAAATGTTTGCTGATATTTCAGCAAACTAGTAGTTTTTGGAAGCTTGGCAACGCCTTTCAAACAAAGTGTTTTTCCCCAGTCTCTGCATGGGGTACTTCAAGAGGAAACAACCATAGAGATAGAACTTAGAACTACTTCATTTGGTCAAGTTTCAAGGAGCTAGCAAAAACCGTGTTTGATTTAGAGTTTCAAACACATCTATCTATATACCCGAAAAAAATAGTGAAACCTAAAAATTCAAAGTGATACTGGAAACGAACGCTGGAACCTAGAAGAGTGAAATTCGGCAGGAAAGTGGGCTTAGTGAACTAATCATTACCACCAAGTATCATCAAGATTTGGTGAAAAAATATTTGCTGAGATTTCAGCAAACTAGTAGATTTTTGGATGCTTGGCTACCCCTTTTCAAACGAAAGTGTTTTTCGCCAGTCTCTGCATGGGGTACTTCAAGAGGAAACAAACCATAGAGATAGAACTTAGAACTACTTCATTTGGTCAATTGCAAGGAGCTAACAAAAACCGTGTTTGATTTAGAGTTTCAAACACATCTATCTAAATAGCAGAAAACAGAGTGAACCTAAAAATTCAAAGTGATACTGGAAACGAATGCTTGAACCTAGAAGAGTGAAAATTGGGCAGGAAAGTGGGCTTAGTGAACTGATCATTACCACCAAGTATCATCAAGATTTGGTGAAAAAATGTTTGCTGAGATTTCAGCAAACTAGTAGTTTTTGGAAGCTTGGCAACCCCTTTCAAACGAAAGTGTTTTTCGCCAGTATCTGCATGGGGTACTTCAAGAGGAAACAAACCACAGAGATAGAACTTAGAAGTACTTCATTTGGTCAAGTTTCAAAAGCTAGCACAAACCGTGTTTGATTTAGAATTCCCAACACAGCTATCTATGTAGCAGAAAACAGAGTGAAACCTAAAAATTCAAACTGTTACTGGAAACGAACGCTTGAACCTAGAAGAGTGAAAATTGGGCAGCCAAGTGGGCTTAGTGAACTGATCATTACCACCAAGTATCATCAAGATTTGGTGAAAAAATGTTTGCTGAGATTTCAGCAAACTAGTAGTTTTTTGGAAGCTTGGCAACCCCTTTCAAACGAAAGTGTTTTTCGCCAGTCTCTGCATGGGGTACTTCAAGATTAAACAATCCATAGAGATAGAACTTAGAACTACTTCATTTTGTCAAGATTCAAGGAGCTAGCACATACCGTGTTTGATTTAGAATTCCAAACAGAGCTATCTATGTAGGAGAAAACAGAGTGAAACCTAAAATTTCAAACTGTTACTGGAAACGAATGCTTCAACCTAGAAGAATAAAAATTGGGCAGCCAAGTGGGCTTCGTGAACTGATCATTACCACCAAGTATCATCAAGATTTGGTGAAAAAATGTTTGCTGAGATTTCAGCAAAATAGTAGTTTTTTGGAAACTTGGCAACCCCTTTCAAATGAAAGTGTTTTTCGCCCGTCTCTGCATGGGGTACTTCAAGAGGAAACAAACCATAGAGATAGAACTTAGAACTACTTCATTTGGTCAAGTTTCAAGGAGCTAGAACAAACCGTGTTTGATTTAGAATTCCAAACACAACTATCTATGTAGGAGAAAACAGAGTGAAACCTAAAATTCAAAGTGTTACTGGAAAAAGAAGCTTGAACCTAGAAGAGTGAAAATTGGGCAGCAAGTGGGCTTAGTGAACTGATCATTACACCAAGTATCATCAAGATATGGTGAAAAAATGTTTGCTGAGATTTCAGCAAACTAGTAGTTTTTTGGAAGCTTGGCAAACCCTTTCAAACGAAAGTTTTTTCGCCCATCTCTGCATGGGGTGCTTCAAGAGGAAACAAACCATAGAGATAGAACTTAGAACTACTTCATTTGGTCAAGTTTCAAGGAGCTAGCACAAACCGTGTTTGATTTAGAATTCCAAACACAGCTATCTATGTAGGAGAAAACAGAGTGAAGCCTAAAATTCAAAGTGTTACTGGAAACGAACGCTTGAACCTAGAAGAGTGAAAATTGGGCAGCCAAGTGGGCTCAGTGAACTGATCATTCCCACCAAGTATCATCAAGATTTGGTGAAAAAATGTTTGCTGGGATTTCAGCAAACTAGTAGTTTTTTGGAAGCTTGGAACCCCTTTCAAACGAAAGTGTTTTTCGCCAGTCTCTGCATGGGGTACTTCAAGAGGAAACAAACCATAGAGATAAAACTTAGAACTACTTCATTTGGTCAAGTTTCAAGGAGCTAGCTCAAACCGTGTTTGATTTAGAATTCCAAACACAGCTATCTATGTAGGAGAAAACAGAGTGAAACCTAAAAATTCAAACTGTTACTGGAAACGAATGCTTCAACCTAGAAGAATAAAAATTGGGCAGCCAAGTGGGCTTAGTGAACTGATCATTACCACCAAGTATCATCAAGATTTGGTGAAACAATGTTTGCTGAGATTTCAGCAAACTAGTAGTTTTTTGGAAGCTTGGCAACCCCTTTCAAACGAAAGTGTTTTTCGCCAGTCTCTGCATTGGGTACTTCAAGAGGAAACAAACTATAGAGATAGAACTTAGAACTACTTCATTTGGTGAAGTTTCATGGAGCTAGCACAAACCGTGTTTGATTTAGAATTCCAAACACAGCTATCTATGTAAAAGAAAACAGAGTGAAACCTAAAAATTCAAACTGTTACTTGAAACGAATGCTTCAACCTAGAAGAATAAAATTGGGCATCCAAGTGGGCTTAGTGAACTGATCATTAGCACCAAGTATCATCAAGATTTGGTGAAAAAATGTTTGCTGAGATTTCAGCAAACTAGTAGTTTTTGGAAGCTTGACAACCCCTTTCAAACGAAAGTGTTATTCGCCAGTCTCTGCATGGGGTACTTCAAGAGGAACAAACCATAGAGATAGAACTTAGAACTACTTCATTTTGTCAAGTTTCAAGGAGCTAGCACAAACCGTGTTTGATTTAGAATTCCAAACACAGCTATCTATCTAGGAGAAAACAGAGTGAAACCAAAAATTCAAAGTGTTACTGGAAACGAACGCTTGAACCTAGAAGAGTGAAAATTGGGCAGCCAAGTGGGCTTAGTGAACTGATCATTACCACCAACTATCATCAAGATTTGGTGAAAAAATGTTTGCTGAGATTTCAGCAAACTAGTAGTTTTTTGGAAGCTTGGCAACCCCTTTCAAACGAAAGTGTTTTTCGCCACTCTCTGCATGGGGTACTTCAAGAGGAAACAAACCATAGAGATAGAACTTAGAACTACTTCATTTGGTCAAGTTTCAAGGAGCTAGCACATACCGTGTTTGACTCAGAATTCCAAATAGAGCTATCTATGTAGGAGAAAACAAGAGTGAAACCTAAAAATTCAAACTGTTACTGGAAAACGAACGCTGGAACCTAGAAGAGTGAAAATTGGGCAGGAAAGTGGGCTTAGTGAACTAATCATTACCACCAAGTATCATCAAGTTTGGTGAAAAAATATTTGCTGAGATTTCAGCAAACTAGTAGATTTTTGGATGCTTGGCTACCCCTTTCAAACGAATGTGTTTTTCGCCAGTCTCTGCATGGGGTACTTCAAGAGGAAACAAACCATAGAGATAGAACTTAGAACTACTTAATTTGGTCAATTTTCAAGGAGCTAGCAAAAACCGTGTTTGATTTAGAGTTTCAAACACATCTATCTATATAGCAGAAAACAGAGTGAAACCTAAAAATTCAAAGTGATACTGGAAACGAATGCTTGAACCTAGAAGAGTGAAAATTGGGCAGGAAAGTGGGCTTAGTGAACTGATCATTACCACCAAGTATCATCAAGATTTGGTGAAAAAATGTTTGCTGAGATTTCAGCAAACTAGTAATTTTTTGGAAGCTTGGCAACCCCTTTCAAACGAAAGTGTTTTTCGCCAGTCTCTGCATGGGGTCTTCAAGAGGAAACAAACCATAGAGATAGAACTTAGAAGTACCTCATTTGGTCAAGTTTCAAAAAGCTAGCACAAACCGTGTTTGATTTAGAATTCCCAACACAGCTATCTATGTAGGAGGAAACAGAGTGAAACCTAAAAATTCAAACTGTTACTGGAAACGAACGCTTGAACCTAGAAGAGTGAAAATTGGGCAGCCAAGTGGGCTTAGTGAACTGATCATTACCACCAAGTATCATCAAGATTTGGTGAAAAAATGTTTGCTGAGATTTCAGCAAACTAGTAGTTTCTTGGAAGCTTGGCAACCCCTTTCAAACGAAAGTGTTTTTCGCCAGTCTCTGCATGGGGTACTTCAAGATTAAACAATCCATAGAGATAGAACTTAGAACTACTTCATTTTGTCAAGTTTCAAGGAGCTAGCACATACCGTGTTTGATTTAGAATTCCAAACAGAGCTATCTATGTAGGAGAAAACAGAGTGAAACCTAAAAATTCAAACTGTTACTGGAAACGAATGCTTCAACCTAGAAGAATAAAAATTGGGCAGCCAAGTGGGCTTCGTGAACTGATCATTACCACCAAGTATCATCAAGATTTGGTGAAAAAATGTTTGCTGAGATTTCAGCAAAATAGTAGTTTTTTGGAAACTTGGCAACCCCTTTCAAATGAAAGTGTTTTTCGCCCGTCTCTGCATGGGGTACTTCAAGAGGAAACAAACCATAGAGATAGAACTTAGAACTACTTCATTTGGTCAAGTTTCAAGGAGCTAGAACAAACCGTGTTTGATTTAGAATTCCAAACACAACTATCTATGTAGGAGAAAACAGAGTGAAACCTAAAAATTCAAAGTGTTACTGGAAACGAACGCTTGAACCTAGAAGAGTGAAAATTGGGCAGCCAAGTGGGCTTAGTGAACTGATCATTACACCAAGTATCATCAAGATATGGTGAAAAAATGTTTGCTGAGATTTCAGCAAACTAGTAGTTTTTTGGAAGCTTGGCAACCCCTTTCAAACGAAAGTTTTTTCGCCCATCTCTGCATGGGGTGCTTCAAGAGGAAACAAACCATAGAGATAGAACTTAGAACTACTTCATTTGGTCAAGTTTCAAGGAGCTAGCAAAAACCGTGTTTGATTTAGAATTCCAAACACAACTATCTATGTAGGAGAAAACAGAGTGAAGCCTAAAAATTCAAAGTGTTACTGGAAACGAACGCTTGAACCTAGAAGAATGAAAATTGGGCAGCCAAGTGGGCTCAGTGAACTGATCATTCCCACCAAGTATCATCAAGATTTGGTGAAAAAATGTTTGCTGGGATTTCAGCAAACTAGTAGTTTTTTGGAAGCTTGGAACCCCTTTCAAACGAAAGTGTTTTTCGCCAGTCTCTACATGGGGTACTTCAAGAGGAAACAAACCATAGAGATAGAACTTAGAACTACTTCATTTGGTCAAGTTTCAAGGAGCTAGCTCAAACCGTGTTTGATTTAGAATTCCAAACACAGCTATCTATGTAGGAGAAAACAGAGTGAAACCTAAAAATTCAAACTGTTACTGGAAACGAATGCTTCAACCTAGAATAATAAAAATTGGGCAGCCAAGTGGGCTTAGTGAACTGATCATTACCACCAAGTATCATCAAGATTTGGTGAAACAATGTTTGCTGAGATTTCAGCAAACTAGTAGTTTTTTGGAAGCTTGGCATCCCCTTTCAAACGAAAGTGTTTTTCGCCAGTCTCTGCTTGGGGTACTTCAAGAGGAAACAAACTATAGAGATAGAACTTAGAACTACTTCATTTGGTGAAGTTTCATGGAGCTAGCACAATCCGTGTTTGATTTAGAATTCCAAACACAGCTATCTATGTAAAAGAAAACAGAGTGAAACCTAAAAATTCAAACTGTTACTTGAAACGAATGCTTCAACCTAGAAGAATAAAATTGGGCATCCAAGTGGGCTTAGTGAACTGATCATTAGCACCAAGTATCATCAAGATTTGGTGAAAAAATGTTTGCTGAGATTTCAGCAAACTAGTAGTTTTTTGGAAGCTTGGCAACCCCTTTCAAACGAAAGTGTTATTCGCCAGTCTCTGCATGGGGTACTTCAAGAGGAAACAAACCATAGAGATAGAATTTAGAACTACTTCATTTTGTCAAGTTTCAAGGAGCTAGAACAAACCGTGTTTGATTTAGAATTCCAAACACAGCTATCTATGTAGGAGAAAACAGAGTGAAACCTAAAAATTCAAAGTGTTACTGGAAACGAACGCTTGAACCTAGAAGAGTGAAAATTGGGCAGCCAAGTGGGCTTAGTGAACTGATCATTACCACCAAGTATCATCAAGATTTGGTGAAAAAATGTTTGCTGAGATTTCAGCAAACTAGTAGTTTTTTGGAAGCTTGGCAACCCCTTTCAAACGAAAGTGTTTTTCGCCACTCTCTGCATGGGGTACTTCAAGAGGAAACAAACCATAGAGATAGAACTTAGAACTACTTCATTTGGTCAAGTTTCAAGGAGCTAGCACATACCGTGTTTGACTTAGAATTCCAAATAGAGCTATCTATGTAGGAGAAAACAGAGTGAAACCTAAAAATTCAAACTGTTACTGGAAACGAACGCTGGAACCTAGAAGAGTGAAAATTGGGCAGGGAAGTGGGCTTAGTGAACTAATCATTACCACCAAGTATCATCAAGTTTTGGTGAAAAAATATTTGCTGAGATTTCAGCAAACTAGTAGATTTTTGGATGCTTGGCTACCCCTTTCAAACGAAAGTGTTTTTCGCCAGTCTCTGCATGGGGTACTTCAAGAGGAAACAAACCATAGAGATAGAACTTAGAACTACTTAATTTGGTCAATTTTCAAGGAGCTAGCAAAAACCGTGTTTGATTTAGAGTTTCAAACACATCTATCTATATAGCAGAAAACAGAGTGAAACCTAAAAATTCAAAGTGATACTGGAAACGAATGCTTGAACCTAGAAGAGTGAAAATTGGGCAGGAAACTGGGCTTAGTGAACTGATCATTACCACCAAGTATCATCAAGATTTGGTGAAAAAATGTTTGCTGAGATTTCAGCAAACTAGTAGTTTTTTGGAAGCTTGGCAACCCCTTTCAAACGAAAGTGTTTTTCGCCAGTCTCTGCATGGGGTCTTCAAGAGGAAACAAACCATAGAGATAGAACTTAGAAGTACTTCATTTGGTCAAGTTTCAAAAAGCTAGCAAAAACCGTGTTTGATTTAGAATTCCCAACACAGCTATCTATGTAGGAGAAAACAGAGTGAAACCTAAAAATTCAAACTGTTACTGGAAACGAACGCTTGAACCTAGAAGAGTGAAAATTGGGCAGCCAAGTGGGCTTAGTGAACTGATCATTACCACCAAGTATCATCAAGATTTGGTGAAAAAATGTTTGCTGAGATTTCAGCAAACTAGTAGTTTCTTGGAAGCTTGGCAACCCCTTTCAAACGAAAGTGTTTTTCGCCAGTCTCTGCATGGGGTACTTCAAGATTAAACAATACATAGAGATAGAACTTAGAACTAATTCATTTTGTCAAGTTTCAAGGAGCTAGCACATACCGTGTTTGATTTAGAATTCCAAACAGAGCTATCTATGTAGGAGAAAACAGAGTGAAACCTAAAAATTCAAACTGTTACTGGAAACGAATGCTTCAACCTAGAAGAATAAAAATTGGGCAGCCAAGTGGGCTTCGTGAACTGATCATTACCACCAAGTATCATCAAGATTTGGTGAAAAAATGTTTGCTGAGATTTCAGCAAAATAGTAGTTTTTTGGAAACTTGGCCACCCCTTTCAAACGAAAGTGTTTTTCGCCCGTCTCTGCATGGGGTACTTCAAGAGAAAACAAACCATAGAGATAGAACTTAGAACTACTTCATTTGGTCAAGTTTCAAGGAGCTAGAACAAACCGTGTTTGATTTAGAATTCCAAACACAACTATCTATGTAGGAGAAAACAGAGTGAAACCTAAAAATTCAAAGTGTTACTGGAAACGAACGCTTGAACCTAGAAGAGTGAAAATTGGGCAGCCAAGTGGGCTTAGTGAACTGATCATTACACCAAGTATCATCAAGATTTGGTGAAAAAATGTTTGCTGAGATTTCAGCAAACTAGTAGTTTTTTGGAAGCTTGGCAACCCCTTTCAAACGAAAGTTTTTTCGCCCATCTCTGCATGGGGTGCTTCAAGAGGAAACAAACCATAGAGATAGAACTTAGAACTACTTCATTTGGTCAAGTTTCAAGGAGCTAGCAAAAACCGTGTTTCATTTAGTGTTTCAAACACATCAATCTATATAGCAGAAAAAAGAGTGAAACCTAAAAATTCAAAGTGATACTGGAAACGAACGCTGGAACCTAGAAGAGTGAAAATTGGGCAGGAAAGTGGGCTTAGTGAACTAATCATTACCACCAAGTATCATCAAGATTTGGTGAAAAAATCTTTGCTGAGATTTCAGCAAACTAGTAGATTTTTGGATGCTTGGCTACCCCTTTCAAACGAAAGTGTTTTTCGCCAGTCTCTGCATGGGGTACTTCAAGAGGAAACAAACCATAGAGATAGAACTTAGAACTACTTCATTTGGTCAATTTTCAAGGAGCTAGCAAAACCGTGTTTGATTTAGAGTTTCAAACACATCTATCTATATAGCAGAAAACAGAGTGAAACCTAAAAATTCAAAGTGATACTGGAAACGAATGCTTGAACCTAGAAGAGTGAAAATTGGGCAGGAATGTGGGCTTAGTGAACTGATCATTACCACCAAGTATCATCAAGATTTGGTGAAAAAATGTTTGCTGAGATTTCAGCAAACTAGTAGTTTTTTGGAAGCTTGGCAACCCCTTTCAAACGAAAGTGTTTTTCGCCAGTCTCTGCATGGGGTACTTCAAGAGGAAACAAACCATAGAGATAGAACTTAGAAGTACTTCATTTGGTCAAGTTTCCAAAAGCTAGCACAAACCGTGTTTGATTTAGAATTCCCAACACAGCTATCTATGTAGGAGAAAACAGAGTGAAACCTAAAAATTCAAACTGTTACTGGAAACGAACGCTTGAACCTAGCAGAGTGAAAATTTGGCAGCCAAGTGAGCTTTGTGAACTGATCATTACCACCAAGTATCATCAAGATTTGGTGAAAAAATGTTTGCTGAGATTTCAGCAAACTAGTAGTTTTTTGGAAGCTTGGCAACCCCTTTCAAACGAAAGTGTTTTTTGCCAGTCTCTGCATGGGGTACTTCAAGATTAAACAATCCATAGAGATAGAACTAAGAACTACTTCATTTTGTCAAGTTTCAAGGAGCTAGCACAAACCGTGTTTGATTTAGAATTTCAAACACAGCTATCTATGTAGGAGAAAACAGAGTGAAACCTAAAAATTCAAACTGTTACTGGAAACGAATGCTTCAACCTAGAAGAATAAAAATTGGGCAGCCAAGTGGGATTGGTGAACTGATCATAACCATCAAGTATCATCAAGATTTGGTGAAAAAATGTTTGCTGAGATTTCAGCAAACTAGTAGTTTTTTGGATGCTTGGCAACCCCTTTCAAACGAAAGTGTTTTTCGCCCATCTCTGCATGGGGTACTTCAAGTGGAAACAAACCATAGAGATAGAACTTAGAACTACTTCATTTGGTCAAGTTTCAAGGAGCTAGCAAAAACCGTGTTTGATTTAGAGTTTCAAACAGATTTATCTATATAGCAGAAAACAGAGTGAAACCTAAAAATTCAAAGTGATACTGGAAACTACCGCTTGAACCTAGAAGAGTGAAAATTGGGCAGGAAAGTGGGCTCAGTGAACTGATCATTACCACCAAGTATCATCAAGATTTGGTGAAAAATGTTTGCTGAGATTTCACCAAACTAGTAGTTTTTTGAAAGCTTGGCAACCCCTTTCAAACGAAAGTGTTTTTCGCCAGTCTCTGCATGGGGTACTTCAAGAGGAAACAAACCATAGAGATAGAACTTAGAAGTACTTCATTTGGTCAAGTTTCAAAAAGCTAGCACAAACCGTGTTTGATTTAGAATTCCCAACACAGCTATCTATGTAGGAGAAAACAGAGTGAAACCTAAAAATTCAAAGTGATACTGGAAACAAACGCTTGAACCTAGAAGAGTGAAAATTGGGCAGCCAAGTGGGCTTAGTGAACTGATCATTACCACCAAGTATCATCAAGATTTGGTGAAAAAATGTTTGCTGAGATTTCAGCAAACTAGTAGTTTTTGGAAGCTTGGCAACCCCTTTCAAACGAAAGTGTTTTTCGCCAGTCTCTGCATGGGGTACTTCAAGAGGAAACAAACCATAGAGATAGAACTTAGAAATACTTCATTTGGTCAAGTTTCCAAGAGCTAGCACAAACCGTGTTTGATTTAGAATTCCAAACACAGCTATCTATGTAGGAGAAAACAGAGTGAAACCTAAAATTTCAAACTGTTACTGGAAACGAATGCTTCAACCTTGAAGAATAAAAATTGGGCAGCCAAGTGGGATTGGTGAACTGATCATAACCATCAAGTATCATCAAGATTTGGTGAAAAAATGTTTGCTGAGATTTCAGCAAACTAGTAGTTTTTTGGAAGCTTGGCAACCCCTTTCAAACGAAAGTGTTTTTCGCCAGTCTCGGCATGGGGTACTTCAAGAGGAAACAAACCATAGAGATAGAACTTAGAACTACTTCATTTGGTCAAGTTTCAAGTAGCCTGCAAAAACCGTGTTTGATTTAGAGTTTCAAACACATCTATCTATATAGCAGAAAACAGAGTGAAAACTAAAAATTCAAAGTGTTACTGGAAACGAACACTTGATCCTAGAAGAGTGAAAATTGGGCAGCCAAGTGGGCTTAGTGAACTGATCATTACCGCCAAGTATCACCAAGATTTGGTGAAAAAATGTTTGCTGAGATTTCAGCAAACTAGTAGATTTTTGGAAGCTTGGCAACCCCTTTCAAACGAAAGTGTTTTTCGCCAGTCTCTGCATGGGGTACTTCATGAGGAAACAAACCATAGAGATAGAACTTAGAAGTACTTCATTTGGTCAAGTTTCGAGGAGCTAGCAAAAACCGTTTTTGATTTAGAATTCCAAACAAGCTATCTATGTAGGAGAAAACAGAGTGAAACCTAAAAATTCAAACTGTTACTGGAAACGAACGCTTGAACCTAGAAGAGTGAAAATTGGGCAGCCAAGTGGGCGTAGTGAACTGATCATTACCACCAAGTATCATCAAGATTTGGTGAAAAAATGTTTGCTGAGATTTCAGCAAACTAGTAGTTTTTTGGAAGCTTGGCAACCCCTTTCAAACGAAAGTGTTTTTCGCCAGTCTCTGCATGGGGTACTTCAAGAGGAAACAAACCATAGAGATAGAATTTAGAACTACTTCAATTGGTCAAGTTTCAAGGAGCTAGCACAAACCGTGTTTGATTTAGAATTCCAAACACAGCTATCTATGTATGAGAAAACAGAGTGAAACCTAAAAATTCAAACTGTTACTGGAAACAAATGCTTCAACCCAGAAGTATAAAAATTGGGCAGCCAAGTGGGCTTAGTGAACTGATCATTACCACCAATTATCATCAAGTTTTGGTGAAAAAATGTTTGCTGAGATTTCAGCAAACTAGTAGTTTTTTGGAAATTTGGCAACCCCTTTCAAACGAAAGTGTTTTTCGCCAGTCTCTGCATGGGGTACTTCAAGAGGAAACAAACCATAGAGATAGAACTTAGAACTACTTCATTTGGTCAAGTTTCCAGGAGCCTGCAAAAATCGTGTTTGATTTAGAGTTTCAAACACATCTATCTATATAGCAGAAAACAGAGTGAAACCTAAAAATTCAAAGTGATACTGGAAACGAACGCTTGAACCTAAAAGAGTGAAAATTGGGCAGCCAAGTGGGCTTAGTGAACTGATCATTACCACCAAGTATCATCAAGATTTGGTGAAAAAATGTTTGGTGAGATTTCAGGAAACTAGTAGCTTTTTGGAGCTTGGCAACCCCTTTCAAACGAAAGTGTTTTTCGCCAGTCTCTGCATGGGGTACTTCAAGAGGAAACAAACCATAGAGATAGAACTTAGAACTACTTAATTTGGTGAAGTTTCAAGGAGATAGCACAAACCGTGTTTGATTTAGAATTCCAAACACAGCTATCTATGTAGGAGAAAACAGCGTGAAACCTAAAAATTCAAACTGTTACTGGAAACGAACGCTTGAACCTAGAAGAGTGAAAATTGGGCAGCCAAGTGGGCTTAGTGAACTGATCATTACCACCAAGTATCATCAAGATTTGGTGAAAAAATGTTTGCTGAGATTTCAGCAAACTAGTAGTTTTTGGAAGCTTGGCAACCCCTTTCAAACGAAAGTGTTTTTCGCCAGTCTCTGCATGGGGTACTTCAAGAGGAAACAAACCATAGAGATAAAACTTAGAAATACTTCATTTGGTCAAGTTTCAAAGAGCTAGCACAAACCGTGTTTGATTTAGAATTCCAAACACAGCTATCTATGTAGGAGAAAACAGAGTGAAACCTAAAATTTCAAACTGTTACTGGAAACGAATGCTTCAACCTTGAAGAATAAAAATTGGGCAGCCAAGTGGGATTGGTGAACTGATCATAACCATCAAGTATCATCAAGATTTGGTGAAAAAAAGTTTGCTGAGATTTCAGCAAACTAGTAGTTTTTTGGAAGCTTGGCAACCCCTTTCAAACGAAAGTGTTTTTCGCCAGTCTCGGCATGGGGTACTTCAAGAGGAAACAAACCATAGAGATAGAACTTAGAACTACTTCATTTGGTCAAGTTTCAAGTAGCCTGCAAAAACCGTGTTTGATTTAGAGTTTCAAACACATCTATCTATATAGCAGAAAACAGAGTGAAAACTAAAAATTCAAAGTGTTACTGGAAACGAACACTTGAACCTAGAAGAGTGAAAATTGGGCAGCCAAGTGGGCTTAGTGAACTGATCATTAGCACCAAGTATCACCAAGATTTGGTGAAAAAATGTTTGCTGAGATTTCAGCAAACTAGTAGATTTTTGGAAGCTTGGCAACCCCTTTCAAACGAAAGTGTTTTTCGCCAGTCTCTGCATGGGGTACTTCATGAGGAAACAATCCATAGAGATAGAACTTAGAAGTACTTCATTTGGTCAAGTTTCAAGGAGCTAGCAAAAACCGTTTTTGATTTAGAATTCCAAACAAGCTATCTATGTAGGAGAAAACAGAGTGAAACCTAAAAATTCAAACTGTTACTGGAAACGAACGCTTGAACCTAGAAGAGTGAAAATTGGGCAGCCAAGTGGGCTTAGTGAACTGATCATTACCACCAAGTATCATCAAGATTTGGTGAAAAAATGTTTGCTGAGATTTCAGCAAACTAGTAGTTTTTTGGAAGCTTGGCAACCCCTTTCAAACGAAAGTGTTTTTCGCCAGTCTCTGCATGGGGTACTTCAAGAGGAAACAAACCATAGAGATAGAATTTAGAACTACTTCAATTGGTCAAGTTTCAAGGAGCTAGCACAAACCGTGTTTGATTTAGAATTCCAAACACAGCTATCTATGTATGAGAAAACAGAGTGAAACCTAAAAATTCAAACTGTTACTGGAAACAAATGCTTCAACCCAGAAGTATAAAAATTGGGCAGCCAAGTGGGCTTAGTGAACTGATCATTACCACCAATTATCATCAAGTTTTGGTGAAAAAATGTTTGCTGAGATTTCAGCAAACTAGTAGTTTTTTGGAAGCTTGGCAACCCCTTTCAAACGAAAGTGTTTTTCGCCAGTCTCTGCATGGGGTACTTCAAGAGGAAACAAACCATAGAGATAGAACTTAGAACTACTTCATTTGGTCAAGTTTCCAGGAGCCTGCAAAAATCGTGTTTGATTTAGAGTTTCAAACACATCTATCTATATAGCAGAAAACAGAGTGAAACCTAAAAATTCAAAGTGATACTGGAAACGAACGCTTGAACCTAAAAGAGTGAAAATTGGGCAGCCAAGTGGGCTTAGTGAACTGATCATTACCACCAAGTATCATCAAGATTTGGTGAAAAAATGTTTGGTGAGATTTCAGGAAACTAGTAGCTTTTTGGAGCTTGGCAACCCCTTTCAAACGAAAGTGTTTTTCGCCAGTCTCTGCATGGGGTACTTCAAGAGGAAACAAACCATAGAGATAGAACTTAGAACTACTTAATTTGGTGAAGTTTCAAGGAGCTAGCACAAACCGTGTTTGATTTAGAATTCCAAACACAGCTATCTATGTAGGAGAAAACAGAGTGAACCCTAAAAATTCAAACTGTTACTGGAAACGAACGCTTGAACCTAGAAGAGTGAAAATTGGGCAGCCAAGTGGGCTTCGTGAACTGATCATTACCACCAAGTATCATCAAGATTTGGTGAAAAAATGTTTGCTGAGATTTCAGCAAGCTAGTAGTTTTTTGGAAGCTTGGCAACCCCTTTCAAACGAAAGTGTTTTTCGCCAGTCTCTGCATGGGGTACTTCAAGAGGAAACAAACCATAGAGATAGAACTTAGAACTAGTTCAATTGGTCAAGTTTCAAGGAGCTAGCACAAACCGTGTTTGAATTAGAATTCCAAACACAGCTATCTATGTAGGAGAAAACAGAGTGAAACCTAAAAATTCAAACTGTTACTGGAAACAAATGCTTCAACCCAGAAGAATAAAAATTGGGCAGCCAAGTGGGCTTAGTGAACTGATCATTACCACCAAGTATCATCAAGATTTAGTGAAACAATGTTTGCTGAGATTTCAGCAAGCTAGTAGTTTTTTGGAAGCTTGGCAAGCCCTTTCAAACGGAAGTGTTTTTCGCCAGTCTCTGCATGGGGTACTTCAAGAGGAAACAAACCATAGAGATAGAACTTAGAACTACTTCATTTGGTCAAGTTTCAAGGAGCCTGCAAAAACCGTGTTTGATTTAGAGTTCCAAAAACATCTATATATAGCAGAAAACAGAGTGAAACCTAAAAATTCAAACTGTTACTGGAAACAAATGCTTCAACCCAGAAGAATAAAAATTGGGCAGCCAAGTGGGTTTAGTGAACTGATCATTACCACCAATTATCATCAAGTTTTGTTGAAAAAATGTTTGCTGAGATTTCAGCAAACTAGTATTTTTTTGGAAGCTTGGCAACCCCTTTCAAACGAAAGTCTTTTTCGCCAGTCTCTGCATGGGGTACTTCAAGAGGAAACAAACCATAGAGATAGAACTTAGAACTACTTCATTTGGTCAAGTTTCCAGTAGCCTGCAAAAATCGTGTTTGATTTAGAGTTTCAAACACATCTATCTATATAGCAGAAAACAGAGTGAAACCTAAAAATTCAAAGTGATACTGGAAACGAACGCTTGAACCTAAAAGAGTGAAAATTTGGAAGCCAAGTGGGCTTCGTGAACTGATCATTACCACCAAGTATCATCAAAATTTGGTGAAAAAATGTTTGCTGAGATTTCAGGAAACTAGTAGCTTTTTGGAGCTTGGCAACCCCTTTCAAACGAAAGTGTTTTTCGCCAGTCTCTGCATGGGGTACTTCAAGAGGAAACAAACCATAGAGATAGAACTTAGAACTACTTCATTTGGTCAAGTTTCAAGGAGCTAGCACAAACCGTGTTTGATTTAGAATTCCAAACACAACTATCTATGTAGGAGAAAACAGAGTGAAACCTAAAAATTCAAAGTGTTACTGGAAACGAACGCTTGAACCTAGAAGAGTGAAAGTTGGGCAGCCAAGTGGGCTTAGTGAACTGATCATTACCACCAAGTATCATCAAGATTTGGTGAAACAATGTTTGCTGAGATTTCAGCAAACTAGTAGTTTTTTGGAAGCTTGGCAACGCCTTTCAAACGAAAGTGTTTTTCGCCAGTCTCTGTATGGGGTACTTCAATAGGAAACAAACCATAGAGATAGAACTTAGAACTACTTCAATTGGTCAAGTTTCAAGGAGCTAGCACAAACCGTGTTTGATTTAGAATTCCAAACACAACTATCTATGTAGGAGAAAACAGAGTGAAACCTAAAAATTCAAACTGTTACTGGAAACAAATGCTTCAACCCAGAAGAATAAAAATTGGGCAGCCAAGTGGGCTTAGTGAACTGATCATTACCACCAAGTATCATCAAGATTTGGTGAAACAATGTTTGCTGAGATTTCAGCAAACTAGTAGTTTTTTGGAAGCTTGGCAACCCCTTTCAAACGGAAGTGTTTTTCGCCAGTCTCTGCATGGGGTACTTCAAGAAAAAACAAACTATAGAGATAGAACTTAGAACTACTTCATTTGGTGAAGTTTCATGGAGCTAGCACAAACAGTGTTTGATTTAGAATTCCAAACACAGCTATCTATGTAAAAGAAAACAGAGTGAAACCTAAAAATTCAAACTGTTACTGGAAACGAATGCTTCAACCTAGAATAATAAAATTGGGCATCCAAGTGGGCTTAGTGAACTGATCATTAGCACCAAGTATCATCAAGATTTGGTGAAAAAATGTTTGCTGAGATTTCAGCAAACTAGTAGTTTTTTGGAAGCTTGGCAACCCCTTTCAAACGAAAGTGTTATTCGCCAGTCTCTGCATGGGGTACTTCAAGAGGAAACAAACCATAGAGATAAAACTTAGAACTACTTCATTTTGTCAAGTTTCAAGGAGCTAGTACTAACCGGTTTTGATTTAGAATTCCAAACACAGCTATCTATGGGAGAAAACAGAGTGAAACCTAAAAATTCAAACTGTTACTGGAAACGAATGCTTCATCCTAGAAGAATAAAAATTGGGCAGCCAAGTGGCCTTAGTGAACTGATCATTACCACCAAGTATCATCAAGATTTGGTGAAAAAATGTTTGCTGAGATTTCAGCAAACTCGTAGTTTTTTGGAACCTTGGCAAACCCTTTCAAACGAAAGGGTTTTTCGCCAGTCTCTGCATGGGGTACTTCAAGAGGAAACAAACCATAGAGATAGAACTTAGAACTACTTCATTTGGTCAAGTTTCAAGGAGCTAGCACAAACCGTGTTTGATTTAGAATTCTAAACACAACTATCTATGTAGGAGAAAACAGAGTGTAACCTAAAAATTCAAAGTGTTACTGGAAACGAACGCTTGAACCTAGAAGAGTGAAAATTGGGCCGCCAAGTGGGCTTAGTGAACTGATCATTACCACCAAGTATCATCAAGATTTGGTGAAAAAATGTTTGCTGAGATTTCAGCAATCTAGTAGTGTTTTGGAAGCTTGGCAACCACTTTCAAACGAAAGTGTTTTTCACCAGTCTCTGCATGGGGTACTTTCAGAGGAAACAAACCATGGAGATAGAACTTACAACTACTTCATTTGGTCAAGTTTCAAGGAGCTAGCACAAACCGTGTTTGATTTAGAATTCCAAACACAGCTATCTATGTAGGAGAAAACAAAGTGAAACCTAAAAATTCAAACTGTTACTGGAAACGAACGCTTGAACCTAGAAGAGTGAAAATTGGGCAGCCAAGTGGGCTTAGTGAACTGATCATTACCACCAAGTATCATCAAGATTTGGTGAAAAAATGTTTGCTGAGATTTCAGCAAACTAGTAGTTTTTTGGAAGCTTGGCAACGCCTTTCAAACGAAAGTGTTTTTCGCCAGTCTCTGCATGGGGTACTTCAATAGGAAAAAAACCATAGAGATAGAACTTAGAACTACTTCAATTGGTCATGTTTCAAGGAGCTAGCACAAACCGTGTTTGATTTAGAATTCCAAACACAGCTATCTATGTAGGAGAAAACAGAGTGAAACCTAGAAATTCAAACTGTTACTGGAAACAAATGCTTCAACCCAGAAGAATAAAAATTGGGCAGCCAAGTGGGTTTAGTGAACTGATCATTACCACCAATTATCATCAAGTTTTGTTGAAAAAATGTTTGCTGAGATTTCAGCAAACTAGTATTTTTTTGGAAGCTTGGCAACCCCTTTCAAACGAAAGTCTTTTTCGCCAGTCTCTGCATGGGGTACTTCAAGAGGAAACAAACCATAGAGATAGAACTTAGAACTACTTCATTTGGTCAAGTTTAAAGGAGCCTGCAAAAATCGTGTTTGATTTAGAGTTTCAAACACATCTATCTATATAGCAGAAAACAGAGTGAAACCTAAAAATTCAAAGTGATACTGGAAACGAACGCTTGAACCTAAAAGAGTGAAAATTTGGAAGCCAAGTGGGCTTCGTGAACTGATCATTACCACCAAGTATCATCAAAATTTGGTGAAAAAAATGTTTGCTGAGATTTCAGGAAACTAGTAGCTTTTTGGAGCTTGGCAACCCCTTTCAAACGAAAGTGTTTTTCGCCAGTCTCTGCATGGGGTACTTCAAGAGGAAACAAACCATAGAGATAGAACTTAGAACTACTTCATTTGGTCAAGTTTCAAGGAGCTAGCACAAACCGTGTTTGATTTAGAATTCCAAACACAACTATCTATGTAGGAGAAAACAGAGTGAAACCTAAAAATTCAAAGTGTTACTGGAAACGAACGCTTGAACCTAGAAGAGTGAAAGTTGGGCAGCCAAGTGGGCTTAGTGAACTGATCATTACCACCAAGTATCATCAAGATTTGGTGAAACAATGTTTGCTGAGATTTCAGCAAACTAGTAGTTTTTTGGAAGCTTGGCAACGCCTTTCAAACGAAAGTGTTTTTCGCCAGTCTCTGTATGGGGTACTTCAATAGGAAACAAACCATAGAGATAGAACTTAGAACTACTTCAATTGGTCAAGTTTCAAGGAGCTAGCACAAACCGTGTTTGATTTAGAATTCCAAACACAACTATCTATGTAGGAGAAAACAGAGTGAAACCTAAAAATTCAAACTGTTACTGGAAACAAATGCTTCAACCCAGAAGAATAAAAATTGGGCAGCCAAGTGGGCTTAGTGAACTGATCATTACCACCAAGTATCATCAAGATTTGGTGAAACAATGTTTGCTGAGATTTCAGCAAACTAGTAGTTTTTTGGAAGCTTGGCAACCCCTTTCAAACGGAAGTGTTTTTCGCCAGTCTCTGCATGGGGTACTTCAAGAAAAAACAAACTATAGAGATAGAACTTAGAACTACTTCATTTGGTGAAGTTTCATGGAGCTAGCACAAACAGTGTTTGATTTAGAATTCCAAACACAGCTATCTATGGGAGAAAACAGAGTGAAACCTAAAAATTCAAACTGTTACTGGAAACGAATGCTTCATCCTAGAAGAATAAAAATTGGGCAGCCAAGTGGCCTTAGTGAACTGATCATTACCACCAAGTATCATCAAGATTTGGTGAAAAAATGTTTGCTGAGATTTCAGCAAACTCGTAGTTTTTTGGAAGCTTGGCAAACCCTTTCAAACGAAAGGGTTCTTCGCCAGTCTCTGCATGGGGTACTTCAAGAGGAAACAAACCATAGAGATAGAACTTAGAACTACTTCATTTGGTCAAGTTTCAAGGAGCTAGCACAAACCGGGTTTGATTTAGAATTCTAAACACAACTATCTATGTAGGAGAAAACAGAGTGTAACCTAAAAATTCAAAGTGTTACTGGAAACGAACGCTTGAACCTAGAAGAGTGAAAATTGGGCAGCCAAGTGGGCTTAGTGAACTGATCATTACCACCAAGTATCATCAAGATTTGGTGAAAAAATGTTTGCTGAGATTTCAGCAATCTAGTAGTGTTTTGGAAGCTTGGCAACCACTTTCAAACGAAAGTGTTTTTCACCAGTCTCTGCATGGGGTACTTCAAGAGGAAACAAACCATGGAGATAGAACTTACAACTACTTCATTTGGTCAAGTTTCAAGGAGCTAGCACAAACCGTGTTTGATTTAGAATTCCAAACACAGCTATCTATGTAGGAGAAAACAAAGTGAAACCTAAAAATTCAAACTGTTACTGGAAACGAACGCTTGAACCTAGAAGAGTGAAAATTGGGCAGCCAAGTGGGCTTAGTGAACTGATCATTACCACCAAGTATCATCAAGATTTGGTGAAAAAATGTTTGCTGAGATTTCAGCAAACTAGTAGTTTTTTGGAAGCTTGGCAACGCCTTTCAAACGAAAGTGTTTTTCGCCAGTCTCTGCATGGGGTACTTCAATAGGAAAAAAACCATAGAGATAGAACTTAGAACTACTTCAATTGGTCAAGTTTCAAGGAGCTAGCACAAACCGTGTTTGATTTAGAATTCCAAACACAGCTATCTATGTAGGAGAAAACAGAGTGAAACCTAAAAATTCAAACTGTTACTGGAAACAAATGCTTCAACCCAGAAGAATAAAAATTGGGCAGCCAAGTGGGTTTAGTGAACTGATCATTACCACCAATTATCATCAAGTTTTGGTGAAAAAATGTTTGCTGGGATTTCAGCAAACTAGTAGTTTTTTGGAAGCTTGGCAACCCCTTTCAAACGAAAGTCTTTTTCGCCAGTCTCTGCATGGGGTACTTCAAGAGGAAACAAACCATAGAGATAGAACTTAGAACTACTTCATTTCGTCAAGTTTCCAGTAGCCTGCAAAAATCGTGTTTGATTTAGAGTTTCAAACACATCTATCTATATAGCAGAAAACAGAGTGAAACCTAAAAATTCAAAGTGATACTGGAAACGAACGCTTGAACCTAAAAGAGTGAAAATTGGGAAGCCAAGTGGACTTCGTGAACTGATCATTACCACCAAGTATCATCAAAATTTGGTGAAAAAATGTTTGCTGAGATTTCAGGAAACTAGTAGCTTTTTGGAGCTTGGCAACCCCTTTCAAACGAAAGTGTTTTTCGCCAGTCTCTGCATGGGGTACTTCAAGAGGAAACAAACCATAGAGATAGAACTTAGAACTACTTCATTTGGTCAAGTTTCAAGGAGCTAGCACAAACCGTGTTTGATTTAGAATTCCAAACACAACTATCTATGTAGGAGAAAACAGAGTGAAACCTAAAAATTCAAACTGTTACTGGAAACGAACGCTTGAACCTAGAAGAGTGAAAATTGGGCAGCCAAGTGGGCTCAGTGAACTGATCATTCCCCCCAAGTATCATCAAGATTTGGTGAAAAAATATTTGCTGAGATTTCAGCAAACTAGTAGTTTTTTGGAAGCTTGGCAACCCCTTTCAAACGAAAGTGTTTTTCGCCCGTCTCTGCATTGGGTACTTCAAGAGGAAACAAACTATAGAGATAGAACTTAGAACTACTTCATTTGGTGAAGTTTCATGGAGCTAGCACAAACCGTGTTTGATTTAGAATTCCAAACACAGCTATCTATGTAAAAGAAAACAGAGTGAAACCTAAAAATTCAAACTGTTACTGGAAACGAATGCTTCAACCTAGAAGAATAAAATTGGGCATCCAAGTGCGCTAAGTGAACTGATCATTAGCACCAAGTATCATCAAGATTTGGTGAAAAAATGTTTGCTGAGATTTCAGCAAACTAGTAGTTTTTTGGAAGCTTGGCAACGCCTTTCAAACGAAAGTGTTTTTCGCCAGTCTCTGTATGGCGTACTTCAATAGGAAACAAACCATAGAGATAGAACTTACAACTACTTCAATTGGTCAAGTTTCAAGGAGCTAGCACAAACCGTGTTTGATTTAGAATTCCAAACACAGCTATCTATGTAGGAGAAAACAGAGTGAAACCTAAAAATTCAAACTGTTACTGGAAACAAATGCTTCAACCCAGAAGAATAAAAATTGGGCAGCCAAGTGGGTTTAGTGAACTGATCATTACCACCAATTATCATCAAGTTTTGGTGAAAAAATGTTTGCTGAGATTTCAGCAAACTAGTAGTTTTTTGGAAGCTTGGCAACCCCTTTCAAACGAAAGTGTTTTTCGCCAGTCTCTGCATGGGGTACTTCAAGAGGAAACAAACCATAGAGATAGAACTTAGAACTACTTCATTTTGTCAAGTTTCAAGGAGCTAGCACAAACCGTGTTTGATTTAGAATTCCAAACACAACTATCTATGTAGGAGAAAACAGAGTGAAACCTAAAAATTCAAAGTGTTACTGGAAACGAACGCTTGAACCTAGAAGAGTGAAAATTGGGCAGCCAAGTGGGCTTAGTGAACTGATCATTACCACCAAGTATCATCAAGATTTGGTGAAAAAATATTTGCTGAGATTTCAGCAAACTAGTAGTTTTTTGGAAGCTTGGCAACCCCTTTCAAACGAAAGTGTTTTTCGCCAGTCTCTGCATGGGGTACTTCAAGAGGAAACAAACTATAGAGATAGAACTTAGAACTACTTCATTTGGTGAAGTTTCATGGAGCTAGCACAAACCGTGTTTGATTTAGAATTCCAAACACAGCTATCTATGTAAAAGAAAACAGAGTGAAACCTAAAAATTCAAACTGTTACTGGAAACGAATGCTTCAACCTAGAAGAATAAAATTGGGCATCCAAGTGGGCTAAGTGAACTGATCATTAGCACCAAGTATCATCAAGATTTGGTGAAAAAATGTTTGCTGCGATTTCAGCAAACTAGTAGTTTTTTGGAAGCTTGGCAACGCCTTTCAAACGAAAGTGTTTTTCGAAAGTCTCTGCATGGGGTACTTCAATAGGAAAAAAACCATAGAGATAGAACTTAGAACTACTTCAATTGGTCAAGTTTCAAGGAGCTAGCACAAACCGTGTTTGATTTAGAATTCCAAACACAGATATCTATGTAGGAGAAAACAGAGTGAAACCTAAAAATTCAAACTGTTACTGGAAACAAATGCTTCAACCCAGAAGAATAAAAATTGGGCAGCCAAGTGGGTTTAGTGAACTGATCATTACCACCAATTATCATCAAGTTTTGGTGAAAAAATGTTTGCTGAGATTTCAGCAAACTAGTAGTTTTTTGGAAGCTTGGCAACCCCTTTCAAACGAAAGTCTTTTTCGCCAGTCTCTGCATGGGGTACTTCAAGAGGAAACAAACCATAGAGATAGAACTTAGAACTACTTCATTTCGTCAAGTTTCAAGGAGCTAGCACAAACCGGTTTTGATTTAGAATTCCAAACACAGCTATCTATGGGAGAAAACAGAGTGAAACCTAAAAATTCAAACTGTTACTGGAAACGAATGCTTCATCCTAGAAGAATAAAAATTGGGCAGCCAAGTGGCCTTAGTGAACTGATCATTACCACCAAGTATCATCAAGATTTGGTGAAAAAATGTTTGCTGAGATTTCAGCAAGCTAGTAATTTTTTGAAAGCTTGGCAACCCCTTTCAAACGAAAGTGTTTTTCGCCAGTCTCTGCATGGGGTACTTCAAGAGGAAACAAACCATAGAGATAGAACTTAGAACTACTTCATTTGGTCAAGTTTCAAGGAGCCTGCAAAAACCGTGTTTGATTTAGAGTTTCAAACACATCTATATATAGCAGAAAACAGAGTGAAACCTAAAAATTCAAACTGTTACTGGAAACGAACGCTTGAACCTAGAAGAGTGAAAATTGGGCAGGCAAATGGGCTTAGTGAACTGATCATTAACACCAAGTATCATCAAGATTTGGTGAAAAAATGTTTGCTGAGATTTCAGCAAACTAGTAGTTTTTTGGAAGCTTGGCAACCCCTTTCAAACAAAAGGGTTTTTCGCCAGTCTCTGCATGGGGTACTTCAAGAGGAAACAAACCATAGAGATAGAACTTAGAACTACTTCATTTGGTCAAGTTTCAAGGAGCTAGCACAAACCGTGTGTGATTTAGAATTCTAAACACAACTATCTATGTAGGAGAAAACAGAGTGAAACCTAAAAATTCAAAGTGTTACTGGAAACGAACGCTTGAACCTAGAAGAGTGAAAATTGGGCAGCCAAGTGCGCTTAGTGAACTGATCATTACCACCAAGTATCATCAAGATTTGGTGAAAAAATGTTTCCTGAGATTTCAGCAATCTTGTAGTGTTTTGGAAGCTTGGCAACCACTTTCAAACGAAAGTGTTTTTCGCCAGTCTCTGCATGTGGTACTTCAAGAGGAAACAAACCATAGAGATAGAACTTACAACTACTTCATTTGGTCAAGTTTCAAGGAGCTAGCACAAACCGTGTTTGATTTAGAATTCCAAACACAGCTATCTATGTAGGAGAAAACAGAGTGAAACCTAAAAATTCAAACTGTTACTCTAAACGAACGCTTGAACCTAGAAGAGTGAAAATTGGGCAGCCAAGTGGGCTTAGTGAACTGATCGTTACCACCAAGTATCATCAAGATTTGGTGAAAAAATGTTTGCTGAGATTTCAGCAAAATAGTAGTTTTTTGGAAGCTTGGCAACGCCTTTCAAATGAAAGTGTTTTTCGCCAGTCTCTGCATGGGGTACTTCTATAGGAAAGAAACCATAGAGATAGAACTTAGAACTACTTCAATTGGTCAAGTTTCAAGGAGCTAGCACAAACCGTGTTTGATTTAGAATTCCAAACACAGCTATCTATGTAGGAAAAAACAGAGTGAAACCTAAAAATTCAAACTGTTACTGGAAACAAATGCTTCAACCCAGAAGAATAAAAATTGGGCAGCCAAGTGGGCTTAGTGAACTGATCATTACCACCAATTATCATCAAGTTTTGGTGAAAAAATGTTTGCTGAAATTTCAGGAAACTAGTAATTTTTTGGAAGCTTGGCAACCCCTTTCAAACGAAAGTGTTTTTCGCCAGTCTCTGCATGGGGTACTTCAAGAGGAAACAAACCATAGAGATAGAACTTAGAACTACTTCATTTGGTCAATTTTCCAGGAGCCTGCAAAAATCGTGTTTGATTTAGAGTTTCAAACACATCTATCTATATAGCAGAAAACAGAGTGAAACCTAAAAATTCAAAGTGATACTGGAAACGAACGCTTGAACCTAAAAGAGTGAAAATTGGGCAGCCAAGTGGGCTTAGTGAACTGATCATTACCACCAAGTATCATCAAGATTTGGTGAAAAAATGTTTGCTGAGATTTCAGGAAACTAGTAGCTTTTTGGAGCTTGGCAACCCCTTTCAAACGAAAGTGTTTTTTGCCAGTCTCTGCATGGGGTACTTCAAGAGGAAACAAACCATAGAGATAGAACTTAGAACTACTTCATTTGGTCAAGTTTCAAGGAGCTAGCACAAACCGTGTTTGATTTAGAATTCCAAACACAACTATCTATGTAGGAGAAAACAGAGTGAAACCTAAAACTTCAAAGTGTTACTGGAAACGAACGCTTGAACCTAGAAGAGTGAAAATTGGGCAGCCAAGTGGGCTTAGTGAACTGATCATTACCACCAAGTATCATCAAGATTTGGTGAAAAAATATTTGCTGAGATTTCAGAAAGCTAGTAGTTTTTTGGAAGCTTGGCAACCCCTTTCAAACGAAAGTGTTTTTCGCCAGTCTCTGCATGGGGTACTTCAAGAGGAAACAAACCATAGAGATAGAACTTAGAACTACTTCATTTGGTCAAGTTTCACGGAGCCTGCAAAAACCGTGTTTGATTTAGAGTTTCAAACACATCTATATATAGCAGAAAACAGAGTGAAAAATAAAAATTCAAACTGTTACTGAAAACGAACGCTTGAACCTAGAAGAGTGAAAATTGGGCAGGCAAATGGGCTTAGTGAACTGATCATTAACACCAAGTATCATCAAGATTTGGTGAAAAAAATGTTTGCTGAGATTTCAGCAAACTAGTAGTTTTTTTGGAAGCTTGGCAACCCCTTTCAAACGAAAGGGTTTTTCGCCAGTCTCTGCATGGGGTACTTCAAGAGGAAACAAACCATAGAGATAGAACTTAGAACTACTTCATTTGGTCAAGTTTCCAGGAGCCTGCAAAAATCGTGTTTGATTTAGAGTTTCAAACACATCTATCTATATAGCAGAAAACAGAGTGAAACCTAAAAATTCAAAGTGATACTGGAAACGAACGCTTGAACCTAAAAGAGTGAAAATTGGGCAGCCAAGTGGGCTTCGTGAACTGATCATTACCACCAAGTATCATCAAGATTTGGTGAAAAAATGTTTGCTGAGATTTCAGGAAACAAGTAGCTTTTTGGAGCTTGGCAACCCCTTTCAAACGAAAGTGTTTTTCGCCAGTCTCTGCATGGGGTACTTCAAGAGGAAACAAACCATAGAGATAGAACTTAGAACTACTTCATTTGGTCAAGTTTCAAGGAGCTAGCACAAACCGTGTTTGATTTAGAATTCCAAACACAACTATCTATGTAGGAGAAAACAGAGTGAAACCTAAAAATTCAAAGTGTTACTGGAAACGAACGCTTGAACCTAGAAGAGTGAAAATTGGGCAGCCAAGTGGGCTTAGTGAACTGATCATTACCACCAAGTATCATCAAGATTTGTAAAAAAATATTTGCTGAGATTTCAGCAATCTAGTAGTTTTTTGGAAGCTTGGCAACCCCTTTCAAACGAAAGTGTTTTTCGCCAGTCTCTGCATGGGGTACTTCAAGAGGAAACAAACCATAGAGATAGAACTTAGAACTACGTCAATTGGTCAAGTTTTAAGGAGCTAGCACAAACCGTGTTTGATTTAGAATTCCAAACACAGCTATCTATGTAGGAGAAAACAGAGTGAAACCTAAAAATTCAAACTGTTACTGGAAACAAATGCTTCAACCCTGAAGAATAAAAATTGGGAAGCCAAGTGGGCTTAGTGAACTGATCATTACCACCAAGTATCATCAAGATTTGGTGAAAAAATGTTTGCTGAGATTTCAGCAAAATAGTAGTTTCTTGGATGCTTGGCAACCCTTTCAAACAAAAGTGTTTTTCGCCAGTCTCTGCATGGGGTACTTCAAGAGGAAACAATCCATAGAGATAGAACTTCAAACTACTTCATTTGTTGAAGTTTCAAGGAGCTAGCACAAACCGTGTTTGATTTAGAATTCCAAACACAGCTATCTATGTAGGAGAAAACAGAGTGAAACCTAAAAATTCATACTGTTACTGGAAATGAACGCTTGAACCTAGAAGAGTGAAAATTGGGCAGCCAAGTGGGCTTAGTGAACTGATCATTACCACCAAGTATCATCAAGATTTGGTGAAAAAATGTTTGCTGAGATTTCAGCAAGCTAGTAGTTTTTTGGAATCTTGGCAACCCCTTTCAAACGAAAGTGTTTTTCGCCAGTCTCTGCATGGGGTACTTCAAGAGGAAACAAACCATAGAGATAGAACTTAGAACTAGTTCAATTGGTCAAGTTTCAAGGAGCTAGCACAAACCGTGTTTGAATTAGATTTCCAAACACAGCTATCTATGTAGGAGAAAACAGAGTGAAACCTAAAAATTCAAACTGTTACTGGAAACAAATGCTTCAACCCAGAAGAATGAAAATTGGGCAGCCAAGTGGGCTTAGTGAACTGATCATTACCACCAAGTATCATCAAGATTTGGTGAAAAAATGTTTGCTGAGATTTCAGCAAAATAGTAGTTTCTTGGATGCTTGGCAACCCCTTTCAAACAAAAGTGTTTTTCGCCAGTCTCTGCATGGGGTACTTCAAGAGGAAACAATCCATAGAGATAGAACTTAGAACTACTTCATTTGGTGAAGTTTCAAGGAGCTAGCACAAACCGTGTTTGATTTAGCATTCCAAACACAGCTATCTATGTAGGAGAAAACAGAGTGAAACCTAAAAATTCAAACTGTTACTGGAAACGAACGCTTGAACCTAGAAGACTGAAAATTGGGCAGCCAAGTGGGCTTAGTGAACTGATCATTACCACCAATTATCATCAAGTTTTGGTGAAAAAATGTTTGCTGAGATTTCAGGAAACTAGTAATTTTTTGGAAGCTTGGCAACCACTTTCAAACGAAAGTGTTTTTCGCCAGTCTCTGCATGGGGTACTTCAAGAGGAAACAAACCATAGAGATAGAACTTAGAACTACTTCATTTGGTCAAGTTTCAAGGAGCTAGCACAAACCGTGTTTGATTTAGAATTCTAAACACAGCTATCTATGTAGGAGAAAACAGAGTGAAACCTAAAAATTCAAACTGTTACTGGAAACGAACGCTTGAACCTAGAAGAGAGAAAATAGGGCAGCCAAGTGGGCTTAGTGAACTGATCATTACCACCAAGTATCATCAAGATTTGGTGAAAAAATGTTTGCTGAGATTTCAGCAAACTAGTAGTTTTTTGGAAGCTTGGCAACGCCTTTCAAATGAAAGTGTTTTTCGCCAGTCTCTGCATGGGGTACTTCAAGAGGAAACAAACCATAGAGATAGAACTTAGAACTAGTTCAATTGGTCAAGTTTCAAGGAGCTAGCACAAACCGTGTTTGATTTAGAATTCCAAACACAGCTATCTATGTAGGAGAAAACAGAGTGAAACCTAAAAATTCAAACTGTTACTGGAAACAAATGCTTCAACCCAGAAGAATAAAAATTGGGCAGCCAAGTGGGCTTAGTGAACTGATCATTACCTCCAAGTATCATCAAGATTTGGTGAAAAAATGTTTGCTGAGATTTCAGCAAACTAGTAGTTTCTTGGATGCTTGGCAACCCCTTTCAAACAAAAGTGTTTTTCGCCAGTGTCTGCATGGGGTACTTCAAGAGGAAACAATCCATAGAGATAGAACTTAGAACTACTTCATTTGTTGAAGTTTCAAGGAGCTAGCACAAACCGTGTTTGATTTAGAATTCCAAACACAGCTATCTATGTAGGAGAAAACAGAGTGAAACCTAAAAATTCAAACTGTTACTGGAAACGAACGCTTAAACCTAGAAGACTGAAAATTGGGCAGCCAAGTGGGCTTAGTGAACTGATCATTACCACCAAGTATCATCAAGATTTGGTGAAAAAATGTTTGCTGAGATTTCAGCAAGCTAGTAGTTTTTTGGAAGCTTGGCAACCCCTTTCAAACGAAAGTGTTTTTCGCCAGTCTCTGCATGGGGTACTTCAAGAGGAAACAAACCATAGAGATAGAACTTAGAACTAGTTTAATTGGTCAAGTTTCAAGGAGCTAGCACAAACCGTGTTTGAATTAGAATTCCAAACACAGCTATCTATGTAGGAGAAAACAGAGTGAAACCTAAAAATTGAAACTGTTACTGGAAACAAATGCTTCAACCCAGAAGAATAAAAATTGGGCAGCCAAGTGGGCTTAGTGAACTGATCATTACCACCAAGTATCATCAAGATTTAGTGAAACAATGTTTGCTGAGATTTCAGCAAGCTAGTAGTTTTTTGGAAGCTTGGCAACCCCTTTCAAACGAAAGTGTTTTTCGCCAGTCTCTGCATGGGGTACTTCAAGAGGAAACAAACCATACAGATAGAACTTAGAACTACTTCATTTGGTCAAGTTTCAAGGAGCTAGCACAAATTGTGTTTGATTTAGAATTCTAAACACAACTATCTATGTAGGAGAAAACAGAGTGTAAGCTAAAAATTCAAAGTGTTACTGGAAACGAACGCTTGAACTTAGAAGAGTGAAAATTGGGCAGCCAAGTGGGCTTAGTGAACTGATCATTACCACCAAGTATCATCAAGATTTGGTGAAAAAATGTTTGCTGAGATTTCAGCAATCTAGTAGTGTTTTGGAAGCTTGGCAACCCCTTTGAAACGAAAGTGTTTTTCGCCAGTCTCTGCATGGGGTACTTCAAGAGGAAACAAACCATGGAGATAGAACTTACAACTACTTCATTTGGTCAAGTTTCAAGGAGCTAGCACAAACCGTGTTTGATTTAGAATTCCAAACACAGCTATCTATGTAGGAGAAAACAAAGTGAAACCTAAAAATTCAAACTGTTACTGGAAAAGAACGCTTGAACCTAGAAGAGTGAAAATTGGGCAGCCAAGTGGGCTTAGTGAACTGATCATTACCACCAAGTATCATTAAGATATGGTGAAAAAATGTTTGCTGAGATTTCAGCAAACTAGTAGTTTTTTGGAAGCTTGGCAACGCCTTTCCAACGAAAGTGTTTTTCGCCAGTCTCTGCATGGGGTACTTCAATAGGAAACAAACCATAGAGATAGAACTTAGAACTACTTCAATTGGTCAAGTTTCAAGGAGCTAGCACAAACCGTGTTTGATTTCGAATTCCAAACACAGCTATCTATGTAGGAGAAAACAGAGTGAAACCTAAAAATTCAAACTGTTACTGGAAACAAATGCTTCAACCCAGAAGAATAAAAATTGGGCAGCCAAGTGGGCTTAGTGAACTGATCATTACCACCAAGTATCATCAAGATTTGGTGAAAAAATGTTTGCTGAGATTTCAGCAAAATAGTAGTTTCTTGGATGCTTGGCAACCCCTTTCAAACAAAAGTGTTTTTCGCCAGTCTCTGCATGGGGTACTTCAAGAGGAAACAATCCATAGAGATAGAACTTAGAACTACTTCATTTGGTGAAGTTTCAAGGAGCTAGCACAAACCGTGTTTGATTTAGCATTCCAAACACAGCTATCTATGTAGGAGAAAACAGAGTGAAACCTAAAAATTCAAACTGTTACTGGAAACGAACGCTTGAACCTAGAAGACTGAAAATTGGGCAGCCAAGTGGGCTTAGTGAACTGATCATTACCACCAATTATCAACAAGTTTTGGTGAAAAAATGTTTGCTGAGATTTCAGGAAACTAGTAATTTTTTGGAAGCTTGGCAACCCCTTTCAAACGAAAGTGTTTTTCGCCAGTCTCTGCATGGGGTACTTCAAGAGGAAACAAACCATAGAGATAGAACTTAGAACTACTTCATTTGGTCAAGTTTCCAGGAGCCTGCAAAAATCGTGTTTGATTTAGAGTTTCAAACACATCTATCTATATAGCAGAAAACAGAGTGAAACCTAAAAATTCAAAGTGATACTGGAAACGAACGCTTGAACCTAAAACAGTGAAAATTGGGCAGCCAAGTGGGCTTAGTGAACTGATCATTACCACCAAGTATCATCAAGATTTGGTGAAAAAATGTTTGCTGAGATTTCAGGAAACTAGTAGCTTTTTGGAGCTTGGCAACCCCTTTCAACCGAAAGTGTTTTTTGCCAGTCTCTGCATGGGGTACTTCAAGAGGAAACAAACCATAGAGATAGAACTTAGAACTACTTCAATTGGTCAAGTTTCAAGGAGCTAGCACAAACCGTGTTTGATTTAGAATTCCAAACACAACTATCTATGTAGGAGAAAACAGAGTGAAACCTAAAAATTCAAAGTGTTACTGGAAACGAACGCTTGAACCTAGAAGAGTGAAAATTGGGCAGCCAAGTGGGCTTAGTGAACTGATCATTACCACCAAGTATCATCAAGATTTGGTGAAAAAATATTTGCTGAGATTTCAGAAAGCTAGTAGTTTTTTGGAAGCTTGGCAACCCCTTTCAAACGAAAGTGTTTTTCGCCAGTCTCTGCATGGGGTACTTCAAGAGGAAACAAACCATAGAGATAGAACTTAGAACTACTTCATTTGGTCAAGTTTCAAGGAGCCTGCAAAAACCGTGTTTGATTTAGAGTTTCAAACACATCTATATATAGCAGAAAACAGAGTGAAACCTAAAAATTCAAACTGTTACTGGAAACGAACGCTTGAACCTAGAAGAGTGAAAATTGGGCAGTCAAATGGGCTTAGTGAACTGATCATTACCACCAAGTATCATCAAGATTTGGTGAAAAAATGTTTGCTGAGATTTCAGCAAACTAGTAGTTTTTTTGGAAGCTTGGCAACCCCATTCAAACGAAAGGGTTTTTCGCCAGTCTCTGCATGGGGTACTTCAAGAGGAAACAAACCATAGAGATAGAACTTAGAACTACTTCATTTGGTCTAGTTTCAAGGAGCTAGCACAAACCGTGTTTGATTTAGAATTCTAAACACAACTCTCTATGTAGGAGAAAACAGAGTGAAAACTAAAAATTCAAAGTGTTACTGGAAACGAATGCTTGAACCTAGAAGAGTGAAAATTGGGCAGCCAAGTGGGCTTAGTGAACTGATCGTTACCACCAAGTATCATCAAGATTTGGTGAAAAAATGTTTGCTGAGATTTCAGCAAACTAGTAGTTTTTTGGAAGCTTGGCAACACCTGTCAAACGAAAGTGTTTTTCGCCAGTCTCTGCATGGGGTACTTCAATAGGAAACAAACCATAGAGATAGAACTTAGAACTACTTCAATTGGTCAAGTTTCAAGGAGCTAGCACAAACCGTGTTTGATTTCGAATTCCAAACACAGCTATCTATGTAGGAGAAAACAGAGTGAAACCTAAAAATTCAAACTGTTACTGGAAACAAATGCTTCAACCCAGAAGAATAAAAATTGGGCAGCCAAGTGGGCTTAGTGAACTGATCATTACCACCAAGTATCATCAAGATTTGGTGAAAAAATGTTTGCTGAGATTTCAGCAAAATAGTAGTTTCTTGGATGCTTGGCAACCCCTTTCAAACAAAAGTGTTTTTCGCCAGTCTCTGCATGGGGTACTTCAAGAGGAAACAATCCATAGAGATAGAACTTAGAACTACTTCATTTGGTGAAGTTTCAAGGAGCTAGCACAAACCGTGTTTGATTTAGCATTCCAAACACAGCTATCTATGTAGGAGAAAACAGAGTGAAACCTAAAAATTCAAACTGTTACTGGAAACGAACGCTTGAACCTAGAAGACTGAAAATTGGGCAGCCAAGTGGGCTTAGTGAACTGATCATTACCACCAATTATCATCAAGTTTTGGTGAAAAAATGTTTGCTGAGATTTCAGGAAACTAGTAATTTTTTGGAAGCTTGGCAACCCCTTTCAAACGAAAGTGTTTTTCGCCAGTCTCTGCATGGGGTACTTCAAGAGGAAACAAACCATAGAGATAGAACTTAGAACTACTTCATTTGGTCAAGTTTCCAGGAGCCTGCAAAAATCGTGTTTGATTTAGAGTTTCAAACACATCTATCTATATAGCAGAAAACAGAGTGAAACCTAAAAATTCAAAGTGATACTGGAAACGAACGCTTGAACCTAAAACAGTGAAAATTGGGCAGCCAAGTGGGCTTAGTGAACTGATCATTACCACCAAGTATCATCAAGATTTGGTGAAAAAATGTTTGCTGAGATTTCAGGAAACTAGTAGCTTTTTGGAGCTTGGCAACCCCTTTCAAACGAAAGTGTTTTTTGCCAGTCTCTGCATGGGGTACTTCAAGAGGAAACAAACCATAGAGATAGAACTTAGAACTACTTCATTTGGTCAAGTTTCAAGGAGCTAGCACAAACCGTGTTTGATTTAGAATTCCAAACACAACTATCTATGTAGGAGAAAACAGAGTGAAACCTAAAAATTCAAAGTGTTACTGGAAACGAACGCTTGAACCTAGAAGAGTGAAAATTGGGCAGCCAAGTGGGCTTAGTGGACTGATCATTACCACCAAGTATCATCAAGATTTGGTGAAAAAATATTTGCTGAGATTTCAGAAAGCTAGTAGTTTTTTGGAAGCTTGGCAACCCCTTTCAAACGAAAGTGTTTTTCGCCAGTCTCTGCATGGGGTACTTCAAGAGGAAACAAACCATAGAGATAGAACTTAGAACTACTTCATTTGGTCAAGTTTCAAGGAGCCTGCAAAAACCGTGTTTGATTTAGAGTTTCAAACACATCTATATATAGCAGAAAACAGAGTGAAACCTAAAAATTCAAACTGTTACTGGAAACGAACGCTTGAACCTAGAAGAGTGAAAATTGGGCAGGCAAATGGGCTTAGTGAACTGATCATTACCACCAAGTATCATCAAGATTTGGTGAAAAAATGTTTGCTGAGATTTCAGCAAACTAGTAGTTTTTTTGGAAGCTTGGCAACCCCATTCAAACGAAAGGGTTTTTCGCCAGTCTCTGCATGGGGTACTTCAAGAGGAAACAAACCATAGAGATAGAACTTAGAACTACTTCATTTGGTCTAGTTTCAAGGAGCTAGCACAAACCGTGTTTGATTTAGAATTCTAAACACAACTCTCTATGTAGGAGAAAACAGAGTGAAAACTAAAAATTCAAAGTGTTACTGGAAACGAATGCTTGAACCTAGAAGAGTGAAAATTGGGCAGCCAAGTGGGCTTAGTGAACTGATCGTTACCACCAAGTATCATCAAGATTTGGTGAAAAAATGTTTGCTGAGATTTCAGCAAACTAGTAGTTTCTTGGATGCTTGGCAACCCCTTTCAAACAAAAGTGTTTTTTCCACTCTCTGCATGGGGTACTTCAAGAGGAAACAAACTATAGAGGTAGAACTTAGAACTACTTCATTTGGTCAAGTTTCAAGGAGCCTGCAAAAGTCGTGTTTGATTTAGAGTTTCAAACACATCTATCTATATAGCAGAAAACAGAGTGAAACCTAAAAATTCAAAGTGATACTGGAAATGAACGCTTGAACCTAAAAGAGTGAAAATTGGGCAGACAAGTGGGCTTAGTGAACTGATGATTACCACCAAGTATCATCAAGATTTGGTGAAAAAATGTTTGCTGAGATTTCAGGAAACTGGTAGCTTTTTGGAGCTCTGCAACCCCTTTCAAACGAAAGTTTTTTTCGCCAGTCTCTGCATGGGGTACTTCAGTAGGAAACAAACCATAGAGATAGAACTTAGAACTACTTCATTTGGTGAAGTTTCATGGAGCTAGCACAAACCGTGTTTGATTTAGAGTTTCAAACACATCTATCTATATAGCAGAAAAACAGAGTGAAACCTAAAAATTCAAAGTGTTACTGGAAACGAACGCTTGAACCTAGAAGAGTGAAAGTTGGGCAGCCAAGTGGGATTAGTGAACTGATCATTACCATCAAGTATCATCAAGATTTGGTGAAAAAAAGGTTTGCTGAGATTTCAGCAAACTAGTAGTTTTTTGGAAGCTTGGCAACCCCTTTCAAACGAAAGTGTTTTTCGCCAGTCTCTGCATGGGGTACTTCAAGAGGAAACAAACCATAGAGATAGAACTTAGAACTACTTCATTTTGTCAAGTTTCAAGGAGATAGCACAAACCGGTTTTGACTTAGAATTCCAAACACAGCTATCTATAGGAGAAAACAGAGTGAAAACTAAAAATTCAAACTGTTACTGGAAACAAATGCTTCAACCCAGAAGAATAAAAATTGGGCAGCCAAGTGGGCTTAGTGAACTGATCATTACCACCAATTATCATCAAGTTTTGGTGAAAAAATGTTTGCTGAGATTTCAGCAAACTAGTAGTTTTTTGGAAGCTTGGCAACCCCTTTCAAACGAAAGTGTTTTTCGCCAGTCTCTGCATGGGGTACTTCAAGAGGAAACAAACCATAGAGATAGAACTTAGAACTACTTCATTTGGTCAAGTTTCCAGGAGCCTGCAAAAATCGTGTTTGATTTAGAGTTTCAAACACATCTATCTATATAGCAGAAAACAGAGTGAAACCTAAAAATTCAAAGTGATACTGGAAACGAACGCTTGAACCTAAAAGAGTGAAAATTGGGCAGCCAAGTGGGCTTCGTGAACTGATCATTACCACCAAGTATCATCAAGATTTGGTGAAAAAATGTTTGCTGAGATTTCAGGAAACAAGTAGCTTTTTGGAGCTTGGCAACCCCTTTCAAACGAAAGTGTTTTTCGCCAGTCTCTGCATGGGGTACTTCAAGAGGAAACAAACCATAGAGATAGAACTTAGAACTACTTCATTTGGTCAAGATTCAAGGAGCTAGCACAAACCGTGTTTGATTTAGAATTCCAAACACAACTATCTATGTAGGAGAAAACAGAGTGAAACCTAAAAATTCAAACTGTTACTGGAAACGAACGCTTGAACCTAGAAGAGTGAAAATTGGGCAGCCAAGTGGGCTTAGTGAACTGATCATTACCACCAAGTATCATCAAGATTTGGTGAAAAAATGTTTCCTGAGATTTCAGCAATCTAGTAGTGTTTTGGAAGCTTGGCAACCACTTTCAAACGAAAGTGTTTTTCGCCAGTCTCTGCATGGGGTACTTCAAGAGGAAACAAACCATAGAGATAGAACTTACAACTACTTCATTTGGTCAAGTTTCAAGGAGCTAGCACAAACCGTGTTTGATTTAGAATTCCAAACACAGCTATCTATGTAGGAGAAAACAGAGTGAAACCTAAAAATTCAAACTGTTACTGGAAACGAACGCTTGAACCTAGAAGAGTGAAAATTGGGCAGCCAAGTGGGCTTAGTGAACTGATCGTTACCACCAAGTATCATCAAGATTTGGTGAAAAAATGTTTGCTGAGATTTCAGCAAACTAGTAGTTTTTTGGAAGCTTGGCAACGCCTTTCAAATGAAAGTGTTTTTCGCCAGTCTCTGCATGGGGTACTTCTATAAAAAACAAACCATAGAGATAGAACTTAGAACTACTTCAATTGGTCAAGTTTCAAGGAGCTAGCACAAACCGTGTTTGATTTAGAATTCCAAACACAGCTATCTATGTAGGAGAAAACAGAGTGAAACCTAAAAATTCAAACTGTTACTGGAAACAAATGCTTCAACCCAGAAGAATAAAAATTGGGCAGCCAAGTGGGCTTAGTGAACTGATCATTACCACCAATTATCATCAAGTTTTGGTGAAAAAATGTTTGCTGAGATTTCAGCAAACTAGTAGTTTTTTGGAAGCTTGGCAACCCCTTTCAAACGAAAGTGTTTTTCGCCAGTCTCTGCATGGGGTACTTCAAGAGGAAACAAACCATAGAGATAGAACTAAGAACTACTTCATTTGGTCAAGTTTCCAGGAGCCTGCAAAAATCGTGTTTGATTTAGAGTTTCAAACACATCTATCTATATAGCAGAAAACAGAGTGAAACCTAAAAATTCAAAGTGTTACTGGAAACGAACACTTGAACCTAAAAGAGTGAAAATTGGGCAGCCAAGTGGGCTTAGTGAACTGATCATTACCACCAAGTATCATCAAGATTTGGTGAAAAAATGTTTGCTGAGATTTCAGGAAACTAGTAGCTTTTTGGAGCTTGGCAACCCCTTTCAAACGAAAGTGTTTTTCGCCAGTCTCTGCATGGGGTACTTCAAGAGGAAACAAACCATAGAGATAGAACTTAGAACTACTTCATTTGGTCAAGTTTCAAGGAGCTAGCACAAACCGTGTTTGATTTAGAATTCCAAACACAACTATCTATGTAGGAGAAAACAGAGTGAAACCTAAAAATTCAAAGTGTTACTGGAAACGAACGCTTGAACCTAGAAGAGTGAAAATTGGGCAGCCAAGTGGGCTTAGTGAACTGATCATTACCACCAAGTATCATCAAGATTTGGTGAAAAAATATTTGCTGAGATTTCAGCAAACTAGTAGTTTTTTGGAAGCTTGGCAACCCCTTTCAAACGAAAGTGTTTTTCGCCAGTCTCTGCATGGCTTACTTCAAGAGGAAACAAACCATAGAGATAGAATTTAGAACTACTTCATTTGGTCAAGTTTCAAGGAGCTAGCACAAACCGTGTTTGATTTAGAATTCCAAACACAACTATCTATGTAGGAGAAAACAGAGTGAAACCTAAAAATTCAAAGTGTTACTGGAAACGAACGCTTGAACCTAGAAGAGTGAAAATTGGGCAGCCAAGTGGGCTTAGTGAACTGATCATTACCACCAAGTATCATCAAGATTTGGTGAAAAAATGTTTGCTGAGATTTCAGCAAAATAGTAGTTTCTTGGATGCTTGGCAACCCCTTTCAAACAAAAGTGTTTTTCTCCACTCTCTGCATGGGGTACTTCAAGAGGAAACAAACTATAGAGGTAGAACTTAGAACTACTTCATTTGGTCAAGTTTCAAGGAGCCTGCAAAAGTCGTGTTTGATTTAGAGTTTCAAACACATCTATCTATATAGCAGAAAACAGAGTGAAACCTAAAAATTCAAAGTGATACTGGAAATGAACGCTTGAACCTAAAAGAGTGAAAATTGGGCAGACAAGTGGGCTTAGTGAACTGATGATTACCACCAAGTATCATCAAGATTTGGTGAAAAAATGTTTGCTGAGATTTCAGGAAACTGGTAGCTTTTTGGAGCTCTGCAACCCCTTTCAAACGAAAGTGTTTTTCGCCAGTCTCTGCATGGGGTACTTCAGTAGGAAACAAACCATAGAGATAGAACTTAGAACTACTTCATTTGGTGAAGTTTCATGGAGCTAGCACAAACCGTGTTTGATTTAGAGTTTCAAACACATCTATCTATATAGCAGAAAAACAGAGTGAAACCTAAAAATTCAAAGTGTTACTGGAAACGAACGCTTTAACCTAGAAGAGTGAAAGTTGGGCAGCCAAGTGGGATTAGTGAACTGATCATTACCATCAAGTATCATCAAGATTTGGTGAAAAAAGGTTTGCTGAGATTTCAGCAAACTAGTAGTTTTTTGGAAGCTTGGCAACCCCTTTCAAACGAAAGTGTTTTTCGCCAGTCTCTGCATGGGGTACTTCAAGAGGAAACAAACCATAGAGATAGAACTTAGAACTACTTCATTTTGTCAAGTTTCAAGGAGATAGCACAAACCGGTTTTGACTTAGAATTCCAAACACAGCTATCTATAGGAGAAAACAGAGTGAAAACTAATAATTCAAACTGTTACTGGAAACGAATGCTTCAACCTAGAAGAATAAAAATTGGGCAGCCAAGTGGCCTTAGTGAACTGATCATTACCACCGAGGATCATCAAGATTTGGTGAGAAAATGTTTGCTGAGATTTCAGCAAACTAGTAGTTTTTTGGAAGCTTGGCAACCCCTTTCAAACGAAAGTGTTTTTCGCCAGTCTCTGCATGGGGTACTTCAAGAGGAAACAAACCATAGAGATAGAACTTAGAACTACTTCATTTGGTCAAGTTTCAAGGAGCTAGCAAAAACCGTGTTTGATTTAGAGTTTCAAACACATCTATCTATATAGCAGAAAACAGAGTGAAACCTAAAAATTCAAAGTGATACTGGAAACGAACGCTTGAACCTAGAAGAATGAAAATTGGGCACCCAAGTGGGCTTAGTGAACTGATCATTACCACCAAGTATCATCAAGTTTTGTTGAAAAAATGTTTGCTGAGATTTCAGGAAACTAGTAGCTTTTTGGAGCTTGGCAACCCCTTTCAAATGAAAGTGTTTTTCGCCAGTCTCTGCATGGGGTACATCAAGAGGAAACAAACCATAGAGATAGAACTTAGAACTACTTCATTTGGTAAAGTTTCAAGGAGCTAGCACAAACCTTGTTTGATTTAGAATTCCAAACACAGCTATCTATGTAGGAGAAAACAGAGTGAAAACTAAAAATTCAAAGTGTTACTGGAAACGAACGCTTGAACCTAGAAGAGTGAAAATTGGGCAGCCAAGTGGGCTTAGTGAACTGATCGTTACCACCAAGTATCATCAAGATTTGGTGAAAAAATGTTTGCTGAGATTTCAGCAAACTAGTAGTTTTTTGGAAGCTTGGCAACACCTGTCAAACGAAAGTGTTTTTCGCCAGTCTCTGCATGGGGTACTTCAATAGGAAACAAACCATAGAGATAGAACTTAGAACTACTTCAATTGGTCAAGTTTCAAGGAGCTAGCACAAATCGTGTTTGATTTTGAATTCCAAACACAGCTATCTATGTAGGAGAAAACAGAGTGAAA
>NW_027517043.1:0-49372 GCF_048772815.1 Callospermophilus lateralis | reverse complement strand
ATAGATGTGTTTGGAACTCTAAATGAAACACGGTTTGTGCTAGCTCTTTGAAAATTGACAAAATAAAATAGATTTAGTTTCTGTCTCTATGGTTTGTTTCCTCTTGAAGCAGCCCTAACTAGAGACTGCCGAAATACACTTTCATTGGAAACGTGTGCCAAGCGTCCAAAAGTACTGGTTTTCTGAAATCTCGGCAAACATGTTTTCACCCATTCTTGATGATTCTCTGTGGTAATGATCAGTTCACTAAGTCCACTTGGCTGCCCAATTTTCACTCTTCAAGGTTGAAGCGTTCGTTTCCAGTAAGAGTTTGAATTTTTAGGTTTCACTCTGTTTTCTCCTATATAGATAGATGTGTTGGGAACTCTAAATGAAACACGGTTTGTGCTAGCTCTTTGAAAATTGACAAAATAAAGTAGTTCTAAATTCTGTCTCTAAGGTTTGTTTCCTCATGAAGCAGCCCTAAGCGGAGACTGCCTAAAGACATTTTCATTGGAAAGGTGTGCCAAGCGTCCAAAAGTACTGGTTTTCCGAAATCTCGGCAAACATTTTTTCACCCAATATTGATGATTCTCTGTGGTAGTGACCAGTTCACTAAGCCATCCTGGCTGCCCAATTTTCACTCTTCTAAGTTGAAGCGTTCGTTTCCAGTAAGAGTTTGAATTTTTAGGTTTCACTCTGTTTTCTCCTATGTAGATAGATGTGTTGGGAACTCTAAATGAAACACGGTTTGTGCTAGCTCTTTGAAAATTGACAAAATAAAGTAGTTTTAGGTTCTGACTCTATGGTTTGTTTCCTCTTGAAGCAGCCCTAACTGGAGACTGCCTAAATACACTTTCATTGGAAACGTGTGCCAAGCGTCCAAAACTACTGGTTTTCTGAAATCTGGGCAAACATTTTTTCACCCAATCTGGATGATTCTCTGTGGTAGTGATCAGTTCACTAAGTCAACTTGGCTTCCCAATTTTCACTCTTCTAGGTTGAAGCGTTCGTTTCCAGTAAGAGTTTGAATTTTTAGGTTTCACTCTGTTTTCTCCTATATAGATAGATGTGTTGGGAACTCTAAATGAAACACGGTTTGTGCTAGCTCTTTGAAAATTGACAAAATAAAGTAGTTCTAAGTTCTGTCTCTAAGGTTTGTTTACTCTTCAAGCAGCCCTAACTGGAGACTGCCTAAATACACTTTCATTGGAAAGGTGTGCCAAGCGTCCAAAAGTACTGGTTTTCTGAAATCTCGGCAAACATTTTTTCACTCAAACTGGATGATTCTCTGTGGTAGTGATCAGTACACTAAGTCAAGTTGGGTTCCCAATTTTCACTCTTCTAGGTTGAAGCGTTCGTTTCCAGTAAGAGTTTGAATTTTTAGGTTTCACTCTGTTTTCTCCTATATAGATAGATGTGTTGGGAACTCTAAATGAAACACGGTTTGTGCTAGCTCTTTGAAAATTGACAAAATAAAGTAGTTTTAGGTTCTGTCTCTATGGTTTTTTTCCTCTTGAAGCAGCCCTAACTAGAGACTGCCTAAATACACTTTCATTGGAAACGTGTGCTAAGCGTCCAAAAGTACTGGTTTTCTGAAATCTCGGCAAACATTTTTTCACCCAATATTGATGATTCTCTGTGGTAGTGACCAGTTCACTAAGCCCACTTGGCTGCCCAATTTTCACGCTTCTAGGTTGAAGCGTTTCTTTCCAGTAAGAGTTTGAATTTTTAGGTTTCACTCTGTTTTCTCCTATATAGATAGATGTGTTTGGAACTCTAAATGAAACACGGTTTGTGCTAGCTCTTTGAAAATTGACAAAATAAAGTAGTTTTAGGTTCTGTCTAAATGGTTTGTTTCCTCTTGAAGCAGCCCTAACTAGAGACTGCCTAAGTACACTTTCATTGGAAAGGTGTGGCAAGGGTCCAAAGGCACTGGTTTTCTGAAATCTCGGCAAACATTTTTTCACCCAATCTTGATGATTCTCTATGGTAATGATCAGTTCACGAAGCCCACTTGGCTGCCCAATATTCACTCTTCTAGGTTGAAGCGTTCGTTTCAAATAAGAGTTTGAATTTTTAGGTTTCACTCTGTTTTCTCCAATATAGATAGATGTGTTGGGAACTCTAAATGAAACACGGTTTGTGCTAGCTCTTTGAAAATTGACAAAATAAAGTAGATTTAGGTTCTGTCTCTATGGTTTGTTTTCTCTTGAAGCAGCCCTAACTAGAGACTGCCTAAATACACTTTCATGGAAACGTGTGCCAAGCGTCCAAAATTACTGGTTTTCTGAAATCTCGGCAAACATTTTTTCACCCAATCTTGATGATTCTCTGTGGTAATGATCAGTTCACTAAGTCCACTTGGCCGCCCAATTTTCACTCTTCTAGGTTGAAGCGTTCGTTTCCAGTAAGAGTTTGAATTTTTAGGTTTCACTCTGTTTTCTCCTATATACATAGATGTGTTGGGAACTCTAAATGAAACACGGTTTGTGCTAGCTCTTTGAAAATTGACAAAATAAAGTAGTTCTAAGTTCTGTCTCTAAGGTTTGTTTCCTCTTGAAGCAGCCCTAAGCAGAGACTGCCTAAAGACATTTTCATTGGAAAGGTGTGCCAAGCGTCCAAAAGTACTGGTTTTCTGAAATCTCGGCAAACCTTTTTTCACCCAATCTTGATGAGACATTGTGGTAAGGATCAGTTCACTAAGCCCACTTGGCTGCCCAATTTTCACTATTCTAGGTTGAAGCATTCATTTCCACTAATAGTTTGAATTTTTAGGTTTCACTCTGTTTTCTTACTATATAGATAGATGTGTTGGGAACTCTAAATGAAACACGGTTTGTGCTAGCTCTTTGAAATTGACAAAATAAAGTAGTTCTAAGTTCTGTCTCTAAGGTTTCTTTCCTCTTGAAGCAGCCCTAAGCAGAGACTGCCTAAAGACATTTTCATTGGAAAGGTGTGCCAAGCGTCCAAAAGTACTGGTTTTCTGAAATCTCGGCAAACATTTTTTCACCCAATCTGGATGATTCTCTGTGGTAGTGATCAGTTCACTAAGTCAACTTGGCTTCCCAATTTTCACTCTTCTAGGTTGAAGCGTTCGTTCCAGTAATAGTTTGAATTTTTAGGTTTCACTGTGTTTTCTCCTATATAGATAGATGTGTTTGGAACTGTAAATGAAACACGGTTTGTGCTAGCTCTTTGAAAATTGACAAAATAAAGTAGATTTACGTTCTGTCTCTATGGTTTGTTTTCTCTTGAAGCAGCCCAAACTAGAGACTGCCTAAATACACTTTCATTGGAAACGTGTGCCAAGCGTCCAAAATTACTGGTTTTCTGAAATCTTGGAAAACATTTTTTCACCCAATCTTGATGATTCTCTGTGGTAATGATCAGTCCACTAAGTCCACTTGGCTGCCCAATTTTCACTCTTCTAGGTTGAAGCGTTCGTTTCCAGTAAGAGTTTGAATTTTTAGGTTTCACTCTGTTTTCTCCTATATAGATAGATGTGTTTGGAACTCTAAATGAAACACGGTTTGTGCTAGCTCTTTGAAAATTGACAAAATAAAGTAGATTTAGGTTCTGTCTCTATGGTTTGTTGCCTCTTGAAGCAGCCCTAACTAGAGACTGCCTAAATACACTTTCATTGGAAACGTGTGCCAAGAGTCCAAAAGTACTGGTTTTCTGAAATCTCGGCAAACATTTTTTCACCCAATCTTGATGATTCTCTGTGGTAATGATCAGTTCACTAAGTCCACTTGGCCGCCCAATTTTCACTCTTCTATGTTGAAGCGTTCGTTTCCATTAAGAGTTAGAATTTTTAGGTTTCACTCTGTTTTCTCCTATATAGATAGATGTGTTGGGAACTCTAAATGAAACACGGTTTGTGCTAGCTCTTTGAAAATTGACAAAATAAAGTAGTTCTAAGTTCTGTCTCTAAGGTTTGTTTCCTCTTGAAGCAGCCCTAAGCAGAGACTGCCTAAAGACATTTTCATTGGAAAGGTGTGCCAAGCGTCCAAAAGTACTGGTTTTCTGAATTTTCGGCAAACCTTTTTTCACCCAATCTTGATGAGACATTGTGGTAATGATAAGTTCACTAAGCCCACTTGGCTGCCCAATTTTCACTATTCTAGGTTGAAGCGTTCGTTTCCAGTAAGAGTTTGAATTTTTAGGTTTCACTCTGTTTTCTCCTATATAGATAGATGTGTTTGGAACTCTAAATGAAACACGGTTTGTGCTAGCTCTTTGAAAATTGACAAAATAAAGTAGATTTAGGTTCTGTCTCTATGGTTTGTTTTCTCTTGAAGCAGCCCTAACTAGAGACTGCCTAAATACACTTTCATTGGAAACGTGTGCCAAGCGTCCAAAATTACTGGTTTTCTGAAATCTCGTCAAACATTTTTTCACCCAATCTTGATGATTCTCTGTGGAAATGATCAGTTTACTAAGTCCACTTGGCTGCCCAATTTCACTCTTCTAGGTTGAAGCGTTCGTTTCCAGTAAGAGTTTGAAATTTTTAGGTTTCACTCTGTTTTCTCCTATATAGATACATGTGTTGGGAACTCTAAATGAAACACGGTTTGTGCAAGCTCTTTGAAAATTAACAAAATAAAGTAGTTCTAAGTTCTGTCTCTAAGGTTTGTTTCCTCTTGAAGCAGCCCTAAGCAGAGATTGCCTAAAGACATTTTCATTGGAAAGGTGTGCCAAGCGTCCAAAAGTACTGGTTTTCTGAAATCTCGGCAAAATTTTTTTCACCCAATCTTGATGAGACATTGTGGTAGTGATCAGTTCACTAAGCCCACTTGGCTGCCCAATTTTCACTCTTCTAGGTTGAAGCGTTCGATTCCAGTAAGAGTTTGAATTTTTAGGTTTCACTCTGTTTTCTCCTATATAGATAGATGTGTTTGGAACTATAAATGAAACACGGTTTGTGCTAGCTCTTTGAAAATTGACAAAATAAAGTAGATTTAGGTTCTGTCTCTATGGTTTGTTTTCTCTTGAAGCAGCCCTAACTAGAGACTGCCTAAATACACTTTCATTGGAAACGTGTGACAAGCGTCCAAAATTACTGGTTTTCTGAAATCTCGGCAAACATTTTTTCACAAAATCTTGATGATTCTCTGTGGTAATGATCAGTTCACTAAGTCCACTTGGGCGCCCAATTTTCACTCTTCTAGGTTGAAGCGTTCGTTTCCAGTAAGAGTTTGAATTTTTAGATTTCACTCTGTTTTCTCCTATATAGATAGATGTGTTGGGAACTCTAAATGAAACACGGTTTGTGCTAGCTCTTTGAAAATTGACAAAATAAAGTAGTTCTAAGTTCTGTCTCTATGGTTTGTTTCCTCTTGAAGCAGCCCTAACTAGAGACTGCCTAAATACACTTTCATTGGAAAGGTGTGCCAAGCGTCCAAAAGTACTGGTTTTCTGAAATCTCGGCAAAATTTTTTTCACCCAATCTTGATGATTCTCTGTGGTAGTGATCAGTTCACTAAGTCCACTTGGCCGCCCAATTTTCATTCTTCTAGGTTGAAGCGTTCGTTTCCAGTAAGAGTTTGAATTTTTAGGTTTCACTCTGTTTTCTCCTATATAGATAGATGTGTTTCAAACTCTAAATGAAACACGGTTTGTGCTAGCTCTTTGAAAATTGACAAAATAAAGTAGATTGAGGTTCTGTCTCTATGGTTTGTTTTCTCTTGAAGCAGCCCTAACTGGAGACTGCCTAAATACACTTTCATTGGAAACGTGTGCCAAGCGTCCAAAATTACTGGTTTTCTGAAATCTCGGCAAACATTTTTTCACCCAATCTGCATGATTCTCTGTGGTAGTGATCAGTTCACTAAGTCAACTTGGCTTCCCAATTTTCACTCTTCTAGGTTGAAGCGTTCGTTTCCAGTAATAGTATGAATTTTTAGGTTACACTGTGTTTTCTCCTATATAGATAGATGTGTTTGGATCTCTAAATGAAACACGGTTTGTGCTAGCTCTTTGAAAATTGACAAAATAAAGGAGATTTAGGTTCTGTCTCTATGGTTTGTTTTCTCTTGAAGCAGCCCTAACTAGAGACTGCCTAAATACACTTTCATTGGAAACGTGTGCCAAGCGTCCAAAAGTACTGGTTTTCTGAAATCTCGGCAAATATTTTTTCACCCAATCTTGATGATTCTCTGTGGTAATGATCAGTTCACTAAGTCCACTTTGCCGCCCAATTTTCACACTTCTAGGTTGAAGCGTTCGTTTCCAGTAAGAGTTTGAATTTTTAGGTTTCACTCTGTTTTCTCCTATATAGATAGATGTGTTGGGAACACTAAATGAAACACGGTTTGTGCTAGCTCTTTGAAAATTGACAAAGTAAAGTAGTTCTAAGTTCTGTCTCTAAGGTTTGTTTAATCTTGAAGCAGCCCTAAGCAGAGACTGCCTAAAGACTTTTTCATTGGAAAGGTGTGCCAAGCATCCAAAAGTACTGGTTTTCTGAAATCTCAGCAAACATTTTTTCACCCAGTCTTGATGATTCTCTGTGGTAATGATCAGTTCACTAAGTCCACTTGGCCGCCCAATTTTCACTCTTCTAGGTTGAAGCGTTCGTTTCCAGTAAGAGTTTGAATTTTTAGGTTTCACCCTGTTTTCTCCTATATAGATAGATGTGTTGGGAACTCTAAATGAAACACGGTTTGTGCTAGCTCTTTGAAAATTGACAAAATAAAGTAGTTCTAAGTTCTGTCTCTATGGTTTGTTTCCTCTTGAAGCATCCCTAACTAGAGACTGCCTAAATACACTTTCATTGGAAAGGTGTGCCAAGCGTCCAAAAGTACTGGTTTTCTGAAATCTCGGCAAACATTTTTTCACCCAATCTTGATGATTCTCTGTGGTAATGATCAGTTCACTAAGTCCATTTGGCCGCCCAATTTTCACTCTTCTAGGTTGAAGCGTTCGTTTCCAGTAAGAGTTTGAATTTTTAGGTTTCACTGTGTTTTCTCCTATATAGATAGATGTGTTTGGAACTCTAAATGAAACACGGTTTGTGCTAGCTCTTTGAAAATTGACAAAATAAAGTAGTTTTAGGTTCTGTCTCCATGGTTTGTTTCCTCTTGAAGCAGCCCTAACTAGAGACTGCCTAAGTACACTTTCATTGGAAAGGTGTGCCAAGCGTACAAAAGTACTGGTTTTCTGAAATCTCGGCAAACATTTTTTTCACCCAATCTTGATGATTCTCTGTGGTAATGATCAGTTCACTAAGCCCACTTGGCTGCCCAATATTCACTCTTCTAGGTTGAAGCGTTCGTTTCCAGTAGGAGTTTGAATTTTTAGGTTTCACTCTGTTTTCTCCTATATAGATAGATGTGTTGGGAACTCTAAATGAAACACGGTTTGTGCTAGCTCTTTGAAAATTGACAAAACAAAGTAGTTTTAGGTTCTGTCTCTATGGTTTGTTTCCTCTTCAAGCAGCCCTAACTGAAGACTGCCTAAATACACTTTCATTGGAAACGTGTGCCAAGCGTCCAAAAGTACTGGTTTTCTGAAATCTCGGCAAACATTTTTTCACCCAATCTGGATGATTCTCTGTGGTAGTGATCAGTTCACTAAGTCAACTTGGCTTCCCAATTTTCACTCTTCTAGGTTGAAGCGTTCGTTTCCAGTAATAGTTTGAATTTTTAGATTTCACTGTGTTTTCTCCTATATAGATAGATGTGTTTGGAACTCTAAATGAAACACGGTTTGTGATAGCTCTTTGAAAATTGACAAAATAAAGTAGATTTAGGTTCTGTCTCTATGGTTTGTTTTCTCTTGAAGCAGCCCAAACTAGAGACTGCCTAAATACACTTTCATTGGAAACGTGTGCCAAGCGTCCCAAATTACTGGTTTTCTGAAATCTCGGCAAACATTTTTTCACCCAACCTTGATGATTCTCTGTGGTAATGATCAGTTCACTAAGTCCACTTGGCCGCCCAATTTTCACTCTTCTAGGTTGAAGCGTTCGTTTCCAGTAAGAGTTTGAATTTTTAGGTTTCACTCTGTTTTCTCCTATATAGATAGATGTGTTGGGAACTCTAAATGAAACACGGTTTGTGCTAGCTCTTTGAAAATTGACAAAATAAAGTACTTCTAAGTTCTGTCTCTAAGGTTTGTTTACTCTTCAAGCAGCCCTAACTGGAGACTGCCTAAATACACTTTCATTGGAAAGGTGTGCCAAGCGTCCAAAAGTACTGGTTTTCTGAAATCTCGGCAAACATTTTTTCACTCAAACTGGATGATTCTCTGTGGTAGTGATCAGTACACTAAGTCAAGTTGGGTTCCCAATTTTCACTCTTCTAGGTTGAAGCGTTCGTTTCCAGTAAGAGTTTGAATTTTTAGGTTTCACTCTGTTTTCTCCTATATAGATAGATGTGTTGGGAACTCTAAATGAAACACGGTTTGTGCTAGCTCTTTGAAAATTGACAAAATAAAGTAGTTTTAGGTTCTGTCTCTATGGTTTTTTTCCTCTTGAAGCAGCCCTAACTAGAGACTGCCTAAATACACTTTCATTGGAAACGTGTGCTAAGCGTCCAAAAGTACTGGTTTTCTGAAATCTCGGCAAACATTTTTTCACCCAATATTGATGATTCTCTGTGGTAGTGACCAGTTCACTAAGCCCACTTGGCTGCCCAATTTTCACGCTTCTAGGTTGAAGCGTTTCTTTCCAGTAAGAGTTTGAATTTTTAGGTTTCACTCTGTTTTCTCCTATATAGATAGATGTGTTTGGAACTCTAAATGAAACACGGTTTGTGCTAGCTCTTTGAAAATTGACAAAATAAAGTAGTTTTAGGTTCTGTCTAAATGGTTTGTTTCCTCTTGAAGCAGCCCTAACTAGAGACTGCCTAAGTACACTTTCATTGGAAAGGTGTGGCAAGGGTCCAAAGGCACTGGTTTTCTGAAATCTCGGCAAACATTTTTTCACCCAATCTTGATGATTCTCTATGGTAATGATCAGTTCACGAAGCCCACTTGGCTGCCCAATATTCACTCTTCTAGGTTGAAGCGTTCGTTTCAAATAAGAGTTTGAATTTTTAGGTTTCACTCTGTTTTCTCCAATATAGATAGATGTGTTGGGAACTCTAAATGAAACACGGTTTGTGCTAGCTCTTTGAAAATTGACAAAATAAAGTAGATTTAGGTTCTGTCTCTATGGTTTGTTTTCTCTTGAAGCAGCCCTAACTAGCGACTGCCTAAATACACTTTCATGGAAACGTGTGCCAAGCGTCCAAAATTACTGGTTTTCTGAAATCTCGGCAAACATTTTTCACCCAATCTTGATGATTCTCTGTGGTAATGATCAGTTCACTAAGTCCACTTGGCCGCCCAATTTTCACTCTTCTAGGTTGAAGCGTTCGTTTCCAGTAAGAGTTTGAATTTTTAGGTTTCACTCTGTTTTCTCCTATATACATAGATGTGTTGGGAACTCTAAATGAAACACGGTTTGTGCTAGCTCTTTGAAAATTGACAAAATAAAGTAGTTCTAAGTTCTGTCTCTAAGGTTTGTTTCCTTTGAAGCAGCCCTAAGCAGAGACTGCCTAAAGACATTTTCATTGGAAAGGTGTGCCAAGCGTCCAAAAGTACTGGTTTTCTGAAATCTCGGCAAACCTTTTTTCACCCAATCTTGATGAGACATTGTGGTAAGGATCAGTTCACTAAGCCCACTTGGCTGCCCAATTTTCACTATTCTAGGTTGAAGCATTCATTTCCACTAATAGTTTGAATTTTTAGGTTTCACTCTGTTTTCTACTATATAGATAGATGTGTTGGGAACTCTAAATGAAACACGGTTTGTGCTAGCTCTTTGAAAATTGACAAAATAAAGTAGTTCTAAGTTCTGTCTCTAAGGTTTCTTTCCTCTTGAAGCAGCCCTAAGCAGAGACTGCCTAAAGACATTTTCATTGGAAAGGTGTGCCAAGCGTCCAAAAGTACTGGTTTTCTGAAATCTCGGCAAAATTTTTTTCACCCAATCTTGATGAGACATTGTGGTAGTGATCAGTTCACTAAGCCCACTTGGCTGCCCAATTTTCACTCTTCTAGGTTGAAGCGTTCGATTCCAGTAAGAGTTTGAATTTTTAGGTTTCACTCTGTTTTCTCCTATATAGATAGATGTGTTTGGAACTATAAATGAAACACGGTTTGTGCTAGCTCTTTGAAAATTGACAAAATAAAGTAGATTTAGGTTCTGTCTCTATGGTTTGTTTTCTCTTGAAGCAGCCCTAACTAGAGACTGCCTAAATACACTTTCATTGGAAACGTGTGACAAGCGTCCAAAATTACTGGTTTTCTGAAATCTCGGCAAACATTTTTTCACAAAATCTTGATGATTCTCTGTGGTAATGATCAGTTCACTAAGTCCACTTGGGCGCCCAATTTTCACTCTTCTAGGTTGAAGCGTTCGTTTCCAGTAAGAGTTTGAATTTTTAGATTTCACTCTGTTTTCTCCTATATAGATAGATGTGTTGGGAACTCTAAATGAAACACGGTTTGTGCTAGCTCTTTGAAAATTGACAAAATAAAGTAGTTCTAAGTTCTGTCTCTATGGTTTGTTTCCTCTTGAAGCAGCCCTAACTAGAGACTGCCTAAATACACTTTCATTGGAAAGGTGTGCCAAGCGTCCAAAAGTACTGGTTTTCTGAAATCTCGGCAAAATTTTTTTCACCCAATCTTGATGATTCTCTGTGGTAGTGATCAGTTCACTAAGTCCACTTGGCCGCCCAATTTTCATTCTTCTAGGTTGAAGCGTTCGTTTCCAGTAAGAGTTTGAATTTTTAGGTTTCACTCTGTTTTCTCCTATATAGATAGATGTGTTTCAAACTCTAAATGAAACACGGTTTGTGCTAGCTCTTTGAAAATTGACAAAATAAAGTAGATTGAGGTTCTGTCTCTATGGTTTGTTTTCTCTTGAAGCAGCCCTAACTGGAGACTGCCTAAATACACTTTCATTGGAAACGTGTGCCAAGCGTCCAAAATTACTGGTTTTCTGAAATCTCGGCAAACATTTTTTCACCCAATCTGCATGATTCTCTGTGGTAGTGATCAGTTCACTAAGTCAACTTGGCTTCCCAATTTTCACTCTTCTAGGTTGAAGCGTTCGTTTCCAGTAATAGTATGAATTTTTAGGTTACACTGTGTTTTCTCCTATATAGATAGATGTGTTTGGATCTCTAAATGAAACACGGTTTGTGCTAGCTCTTTGAAAATTGACAAAATAAAGGAGATTTAGGTTCTGTCTCTATGGTTTGTTTTCTCTTGAAGCAGCCCTAACTAGAGACTGCCTAAATACACTTTCATTGGAAACGTGTGCCAAGCGTCCAAAAGTACTGGTTTTCTGAAATCTCGGCAAATATTTTTTCACCCAATCTTGATGATTCTCTGTGGTAATGATCAGTTCACTAAGTCCACTTTGCCGCCCAATTTTCACACTTCTAGGTTGAAGCGTTCGTTTCCAGTAAGAGTTTGAATTTTTAGGTTTCACTCTGTTTTCTCCTATATAGATAGATGTGTTGGGAACACTAAATGAAACACGGTTTGTGCTAGCTCTTTGAAAATTGACAAAGTAAAGTAGTTCTAAGTTCTGTCTCTAAGGTTTGTTTAATCTTGAAGCAGCCCTAAGCAGAGACTGCCTAAAGACATTTTCATTGGAAAGGTGTGCCAAGCATCCAAAAGTACTGGTTTTCTGAAATCTCAGCAAACATTTTTTCACCCAGTCTTGATGATTCTCTGTGGTAATGATCAGTTCACTAAGTCCACTTGGCCGCCCAATTTTCACTCTTCTAGGTTGAAGCGTTCGTTTCCAGTAAGAGTTTGAATTTTTAGGTTTCACCCTGTTTTCTCCTATATAGATAGATGTGTTGGGAACTCTAAATGAAACACGGTTTGTGCTAGCTCTTTGAAAATTGACAAAATAAAGTAGTTCTAAGTTCTGTCTCTATGGTTTGTTTCCTCTTGAAGCATCCCTAACTAGAGACTGCCTAAATACACTTTCATTGGAAAGGTGTGCCAAGCGTCCAAAAGTACTGGTTTTCTGAAATCTCGGCAAACATTTTTCACCCAATCTTGATGATTCTCTGTGGTAATGATCAGTTCACTAAGTCCATTTGGGCCGCCCAATTTTCACTCTTCTAGGTTGAAGCGTTCGTTTCCAGTAAGAGTTTGAATTTTTAGGTTTCACTGTGTTTTCTCCTATATAGATAGATGTGTTTGGAACTCTAAATGAAACACGGTTTGTGCTAGCTCTTTGAAAATTGACAAAATAAAGTAGTTTTAGGTTCTGTCTCCATGGTTTGTTTCCTCTTGAAGCAGCCCTAACTAGAGACTGCCTAAGTACACTTTCATTGGAAAGGTGTGCCAAGCGTACAAAAGTACTGGTTTTCTGAAATCTCGGCAAACATTTTTTCACCCAATCTTGATGATTCTCTGTGGTAATGATCAGTTCACTAAGCCCACTTGGCTGCCCAATATTCACTCTTCTAGGTTGAAGCGTTCGTTTCCAGTAGGAGTTTGAATTTTTAGGTTTCACTCTGTTTTCTCCTATATAGATAGATGTGTTGGGAACTCTAAATGAAACACGGTTTGTGCTAGCTCTTTGAAAATTGACAAAACAAAGTAGTTTTAGGTTCTGTCTCTATGGTTTGTTTCCTCTTCAAGCAGCCCTAACTGAAGACTGCCTAAATACACTTTCATTGGAAACGTGTGCCAAGCGTCCAAAAGTACTGGTTTTCTGAAATCTCGGCAAACATTTTTTCACCCAATCTGGATGATTCTCTGTGGTAGTGATCAGTTCACTAAGTCAACTTGGCTTCCCAATTTTCACTCTTCTAGGTTGAAGCGTTCGTTTCCAGTAATAGTTTGAATTTTTAGATTTCACTGTGTTTTCTCCTATATAGATAGATGTGTTTGGAACTCTAAATGAAACACGGTTTGTGATAGCTCTTTGAAAATTGACAAAATAAAGTAGATTTAGGTTCTGTCTCTATGGTTTGTTTTCTCTTGAAGCAGCCCAAACTAGAGACTGCCTAAATACACTTTCATTGGAAACGTGTGCCAAGCGTCCCAAATTACTGGTTTTCTGAAATCTCGGCAAACATTTTTTCACCCAACCTTGATGATTCTCTGTGGTAATGATCAGTTCACTAAGTCCACTTGGCCGCCCAATTTTCACTCTTCTAGGTTGAAGCGTTCGTTTCCAGTAAGAGTTTGAATTTTTAGGTTTCACTCTGTTTTCTCCTATATAGATAGATGTGTTGGGAACTCTAAATGAAACACGGTTTGTGCTAGCTCTTTGAAAATTGACAAAATAAAGTACTTCTAAGTTCTGTCTCTAAGGTTTGTTTACTCTTCAAGCAGCCCTAACTGGAGACTGCCTAAATACACTTTCATTGGAAAGGTGTGCCAAGCGTCCAAAAGTACTGGTTTTCTGAAATCTCGGCAAACATTTTTTCACTCAAACTGGATGATTCTCTGTGGTAGTGATCAGTACACTAAGTCAAGTTGGGTTCCCAATTTTCACTCTTCTAGGTTGAAGCGTTCGTTTCCAGTAAGAGTTTGAATTTTTAGGTTTCACTCTGTTTTCTCCTATATAGATAGATGTGTTGGGAACTCTAAATGAAACACGGTTTGTGCTAGCTCTTTGAAAATTGACAAAATAAAGTAGTTTTAGGTTCTGTCTCTATGGTTTTTTTCCTCTTGAAGCAGCCCTAACTAGAGACTGCCTAAATACACTTTCATTGGAAACGTGTGCTAAGCGTCCAAAAGTACTGGTTTTCTGAAATCTCGGCAAACATTTTTTCACCCAATATTGATGATTCTCTGTGGTAGTGACCAGTTCACTAAGCCCACTTGGCTGCCCAATTTTCACGCTTCTAGGTTGAAGCGTTTCTTTCCAGTAAGAGTTTGAATTTTTAGGTTTCACTCTGTTTTCTCCTATATAGATAGATGTGTTTGGAACTCTAAATGAAACACGGTTTGTGCTAGCTCTTTGAAAATTGACAAAATAAAGTAGTTTTAGGTTCTGTCTAAATGGTTTGTTTCCTCTTGAAGCAGCCCTAACTAGAGACTGCCTAAGTACACTTTCATTGGAAAGGTGTGGCAAGGGTCCAAAGGCACTGGTTTTCTGAAATCTCGGCAAACATTTTTTCACCCAATCTTGATGATTCTCTATGGTAATGATCAGTTCACGAAGCCCACTTGGCTGCCCAATATTCACTCTTCTAGGTTGAAGCGTTCGTTTCAAATAAGAGTTTGAATTTTTAGGTTTCACTCTGTTTTCTCCAATATAGATAGATGTGTTGGGAACTCTAAATGAAACACGGTTTGTGCTAGCTCTTTGAAAATTGACAAAATAAAGTAGATTTAGGTTCTGTCTCTATGGTTTGTTTTCTCTTGAAGCAGCCCTAACTAGCGACTGCCTAAATACACTTTCATGGAAACGTGTGCCAAGCGTCCAAAATTACTGGTTTTCTGAAATCTCGGCAAACATTTTTTCACCCAATCTTGATGATTCTCTGTGGTAATGATCAGTTCACTAAGTCCACTTGGCCGCCCAATTTTCACTCTTCTAGGTTGAAGCGTTCGTTTCCAGTAAGAGTTTGAATTTTTAGGTTTCACTCTGTTTTCTCCTATATACATAGATGTGTTGGGAACTCTAAATGAAACACGGTTTGTGCTAGCTCTTTGAAAATTGACAAAATAAAGTAGTTCTAAGTTCTGTCTCTAAGGTTTGTTTCCTCTTGAAGCAGCCCTAAGCAGAGACTGCCTAAAGACATTTTCATTGGAAAGGTGTGCCAAGCGTCCAAAAGTACTGGTTTTCTGAAATCTCGGCAAACCTTTTTTCACCCAATCTTGATGAGACATTGTGGTAAGGATCAGTTCACTAAGCCCACTTGGCTGCCCAATTTTCACTATTCTAGGTTGAAGCATTCATTTCCACTAATAGTTTGAATTTTTAGGTTTCACTCTGTTTTCTACTATATAGATAGATGTGTTGGGAACTCTAAATGAAACACGGTTTGTGCTAGCTCTTTGAAAATTGACAAAATAAAGTAGTTCTAAGTTCTGTCTCTAAGGTTTCTTTCCTCTTGAAGCAGCCCTAAGCAGAGACTGCCTAAAGACATTTTCATTGGAAAGGTGTGCCAAGCGTCCAAAAGTACTGGTTTTCTGAAATCTCGGCAAACATTTTTTCACCCAATCTGGATGATTCTCTGTGGTAGTGATCAGTTCACTAAGTCAACTTGGCTTCCCAATTTTCACTCTTCTAGGTTGAAGCGTTCGTTTCCAGTAATAGTTTGAATTTTTAGGTTTCACTGTGTTTTCTCCTATATAGATAGATGTGTTTGGAACTGTAAATGAAACACGGTTTGTGCTAGCTCTTTGAAAATTGACAAAATAAAGTAGATTTATGTTCTGTCTCTATGGTTTGTTTTCTCTTGAAGCAGCCCAAACTAGAGACTGCCTAAATACACTTTCATTGGAAACGTGTGCCAAGCGTCCAAAATTACTGGTTTTCTGAAATCTTGGAAAACATTTTTTCACCCAATCTTGATGATTCTCTGTGGTAATGATCAGTCCACTAAGTCCACTTGGCTGCCCAATTTTCACTCTTCTAGGTTGAAGCGTTCGTTTCCAGTAAGAGTTTGAATTTTTAGGTTTCACTCTGTTTTCTCCTATATAGATAGATGTGTTTGGAACTCTAAATGAAACACGGTTTGTGCTAGCTCTTTGAAAATTGACAAAATAAAGTAGATTTAGGTTCTGTCTCTATGGTTTGTTGCCTCTTGAAGCAGCCCTAACTAGAGACTGCCTAAATACACTTTCATTGGAAACGTGTGCCAAGAGTCCAAAAGTACTGGTTTTCTGAAATCTCGGCAAACATTTTTTCACCCAATCTTGATGATTCTCTGTGGTAATGATCAGTTCACTAAGTCCACTTGGCTACCCAATTTTCACTCTTCTAGGTTGAAGCGTTCGTTTCCAGTAAGAGTTTGAATTTTTAGGTTTCACTCTGTTTTCTCCTATATAGATAGAAGTGTTGGGAACTCTAAATGAAACACGGTTTGTGCTAGCTCTTTGAAAATTGACAAAATAAAGTAGTTCTAAGTTCTGTCTCTATGGTTTGTTTTCTCTTGAAGCAGCCCTAACTGGAGACTGCCTAAATACACTTTCATTGGAAACGTGTGCCAAGCGTCCAAAATTACTGGTTTTCTGAAATCTCGGCAAACATTTTTTCACCCAATCTTGATGATTCTCTGTGGTAATGATCAGTTCACTAAGTCCACTTGGCCGCCCAATTTTCACTCTTCTATGTTGAAGCGTTCGTTTCCATTAAGAGTTAGAATTTTTAGGTTTCACTCTGTTTTCTCCTATATAGATAGATGTGTTGGGAACTCTAAATGAAACACGGTTTGTGCTAGCTCTTTGAAAATTGACAAAATAAAGTAGTTCTAAGTTCTGTCTCTAAGGTTTGTTTCCTCTTGAAGCAGCCCTAAGCAGAGACTGCCTAAAGACATTTTCATTGGAAAGGTGTGCCAAGCGTCCAAAAGTACTGGTTTTCTGAATTTTCGGCAAACCTTTTTTCACCCAATCTTGATGAGACATTGTGGTAATGATAAGTTCACTAAGCCCACTTGGCTGCCCAATTTTCACTATTCTAGGTTGAAGCGTTCGTTTCCAGTAAGAGTTTGAATTTTTAGGTTTCACTCTGTTTTCTCCTATATAGATAGATGTGTTTGGAACTCTAAATGAAACACGGTTTGTGCTAGCTCTTTGAAAATTGACAAAATAAAGTAGATTTAGGTTCTGTCTCTATGGTTTGTTTTCTCTTGAAGCAGCCCTAACTAGAGACTGCCTAAATACACTTTCATTGGAAACGTGTGCCAAGCGTCCAAAATTACTGGTTTTCTGAAATCTCGTCAAACATTTTTTCACCCAATCTTGATGATTCTCTGTGGAAATGATCAGTTTACTAAGTCCACTTGGCTGCCCAATTTTCACTCTTCTAGGTTGAAGCGTTCGTTTCCAGTAAGAGTTTGAATTTTTAGGTTTCACTCTGTTTTCTCCTATATAGATACATGTGTTGGGAACTCTAAATGAAACACGGTTTGTGCAAGCTCTTTGAAAATTAACAAAATAAAGTAGTTCTAAGTTCTGTCTCTAAGGTTTGTTTCCTCTTGAAGCAGCCCTAAGCAGAGATTGCCTAAAGACATTTTCATTGGAAAGGTGTGCCAAGCGTCCAAAAGTACTGGTTTTCTGAAATCTCGGCAAAATTTTTTTCACCCAATCTTGATGAGACATTGTGGTAGTGATCAGTTCACTAAGCCCACTTGGCTGCCCAATTTTCACTCTTCTAGGTTGAAGCGTTCGATTCCAGTAAGAGTTTGAATTTTTAGGTTTCACTCTGTTTTCTCCTATATAGATAGATGTGTTTGGAACTATAAATGAAACACGGTTTGTGCTAGCTCTTTGAAAATTGACAAAATAAAGTAGATTTAGGTTCTGTCTCTATGGTTTGTTTTCTCTTGAAGCAGCCCTAACTAGAGACTGCCTAAATACACTTTCATTGGAAACGTGTGACAAGCGTCCAAAATTACTGGTTTTCTGAAATCTCGGCAAACATTTTTTCACAAAATCTTGATGATTCTCTGTGGTAATGATCAGTTCACTAAGTCCACTTGGGCGCCCAATTTTCACTCTTCTAGGTTGAAGCGTTCGTTTCCAGTAAGAGTTTGAATTTTTAGATTTCACTCTGTTTTCTCCTATATAGATAGATGTGTTGGGAACTCTAAATGAAACACGGTTTGTGCTAGCTCTTTGAAAATTGACAAAATAAAGTAGTTCTAAGTTCTGTCTCTATGGTTTGTTTCCTCTTGAAGCAGCCCTAACTAGAGACTGCCTAAATACACTTTCATTGGAAAGGTGTGCCAAGCGTCCAAAAGTACTGGTTTTCTGAAATCTCGGCAAAATTTTTTTCACCCAATCTTGATGATTCTCTGTGGTAGTGATCAGTTCACTAAGTCCACTTGGCCGCCCAATTTTCATTCTTCTAGGTTGAAGCGTTCGTTTCCAGTAAGAGTTTGAATTTTTAGGTTTCACTCTGTTTTCTCCTATATAGATAGATGTGTTTCAAACTCTAAATGAAACACGGTTTGTGCTAGCTCTTTGAAAATTGACAAAATAAAGTAGATTGAGGTTCTGTCTCTATGGTTTGTTTTCTCTTGAAGCAGCCCTAACTGGAGACTGCCTAAATACACTTTCATTGGAAACGTGTGCCAAGCGTCCAAAATTACTGGTTTTCTGAAATCTCGGCAAACATTTTTTCACCCAATCTGCATGATTCTCTGTGGTAGTGATCAGTTCACTAAGTCAACTTGGCTTCCCAATTTTCACTCTTCTAGGTTGAAGCGTTCGTTTCCAGTAATAGTATGAATTTTTAGGTTACACTGTGTTTTCTCCTATATAGATTGATGTGTTTGGATCTCTAAATGAAACACGGTTTGTGCTAGCTCTTTGAAAATTGACAAAATAAAGGAGATTTAGGTTCTGTCTCTATGGTTTGTTTTCTCTTGAAGCAGCCCTAACTAGAGACTGCCTAAATACACTTTCATTGGAAACGTGTGCCAAGCGTCCAAAAGTACTGGTTTTCTGAAATCTCGGCAAATATTTTTTCACCCAATCTTGATGATTCTCTGTGGTAATGATCAGTTCACTAAGTCCACTTTGCCGCCCAATTTTCACACTTCTAGGTTGAAGCGTTCGTTTCCAGTAAGAGTTTGAATTTTTAGGTTTCACTCTGTTTTCTCCTATATAGATAGATGTGTTGGGAACACTAAATGAAACACGGTTTGTGCTAGCTCTTTGAAAATTGACAAAGTAAAGTAGTTCTAAGTTCTGTCTCTAAGGTTTGTTTAATCTTGAAGCAGCCCTAAGCAGAGACTGCCTAAAGACATTTTCATTGGAAAGGTGTGCCAAGCATCCAAAAGTACTGGTTTTCTGAAATCTCAGCAAACATTTTTTCACCCAGTCTTGATGATTCTCTGTGGTAATGATCAGTTCACTAAGTCCACTTGGCCGCCCAATTTTCACTCTTCTAGGTTGAAGCGTTCGTTTCCAGTAAGAGTTTGAATTTTTAGGTTTCACCCTGTTTTCTCCTATATAGATAGATGTGTTGGGAACTCTAAATGAAACACGGTTTGTGCTAGCTCTTTGAAAATTGACAAAATAAAGTAGTTCTAAGTTCTGTCTCTATGGTTTGTTTCCTCTTGAAGCATCCCTAACTAGAGACTGCCTAAATACACTTTCATTGGAAAGGTGTGCCAAGCGTCCAAAAGTACTGGTTTTCTGAAATCTCGGCAAACATTTTTTCACCCAATCTTGATGATTCTCTGTGGTAATGATCAGTTCACTAAGTCCATTTGGCCGCCCAATTTTCACTCTTCTAGGTTGAAGCGTTCGTTTCCAGTAAGAGTTTGAATTTTTAGGTTTCACTGTGTTTTCTCCTATATAGATAGATGTGTTTGGAACTCTAAATGAAACACCGTTTGTGCTAGCTCTTTGAAAATTGACAAAATAAAGTAGTTTTAGGTTCTGTCTCCATGGTTTGTTTCCTCTTGAAGCAGCCCTAACTAGAGACTGCCTAAGTACACTTTCATTGGAAAGGTGTGCCAAGCGTCCAAAAGTACTGGTTTTCTGAAATCTCGGCAAAATTTTTTCACCCAATCTTGATGATTCTCTGTGGTAATGATCAGTTCACTAAGCCCACTTGGCTGCCCAATATTCACTCTTCTAGGTTGAAGCGTTCGTTTCCAGTAGGAGTTTGAATTTTTAGGTTTCACTCTGTTTTCTCCTATATAGATAGATGTGTTGGGAACTCTAAATGAAACACGGTTTGTGCTAGCTCTTTGAAAATTGACAAAACAAAGTAGTTTTAGGTTCTGTCTCTATGGTTTGTTTCCTCTTCAAGCAGCCCTAACTGAAGACTGCCTAAATACACTTTCATTGGAAACGTGTGCCAAGCGTCCAAAAGTACTGGTTTTCTGAAATCTCGGCAAACATTTTTTCACCCAATCTGGATGATTCTCTGTGGTAGTGATCAGTTCACTAAGTCAACTTGGCTTCCCAATTTTCACTCTTCTAGGTTGAAGCGTTCGTTTCCAGTAATAGTTTGAATTTTTAGATTTCACTGTGTTTTCTCCTATATAGATAGATGTGTTTGGAACTCTAAATGAAACACGGTTTGTGATAGCTCTTTGAAAATTGACAAAATAAAGTAGATTTAGGTTCTGTCTCTATGGTTTGTTTTCTCTTGAAGCAGCCCAAACTAGAGACTGCCTAAATACACTTTCATTGGAAACGTGTGCCAAGCGTCCCAAATTACTGGTTTTCTGAAATCTCGGCAAACATTTTTTCACCCAACCTTGATGATTCTCTGTGGTAATGATCAGTTCACTAAGTCCACTTGGCCGCCCAATTTTCACTCTTCTAGGTTGAAGCGTTCGTTTCCAGTAAGAGTTTGAATTTTTAGGTTTCACTCTGTTTTCTCCTATATAGATAGATGTGTTGGGAACTCTAAATGAAACACGGTTTGTGCTAGCTCTTTGAAAATTGACAAAATAAAGTACTTCTAAGTTCTGTCTCTAAGGTTTGTTTAATCTTGAAGCAGCCCTAAGCAGAGACTGCCTAAAGACATTTTCATTGGAAAGGTGTGCCAAGCGTCCAAAAGTACTGGTTTTCTGAAATCTCGGCAAACCTTTTTTCACCCAATCTTGATGAGACATTGTGGTAATGATCAGTTCACTAAGCCCACTTGGCTGCCCAATTTTCACTATTCTAGGTTGAAGCGTTCGTTTCCACTAATAGTTTGAATTGTTAGGTTTCACTCTGTTTTCTCCTATATAGATAGATGTGTTGGGAACTCTAAATAAAACACGGTTTGTGCTAGCTCTTTGAAAATTGACAAAATAAAGTAGTTCTAAGTTCTGTCTCTATGGTTTGTTTCCTCTTGAAGCATCCCTAACTAGAGACTGCATAAATACACTTTCATTGGAAACGTGTGCCAAGCGTCCAAAAGTACTGGTTTTCTGAAATCTCGGCAAACATTTTTTCACCCAATCTTGATGCTTCTCTGTGGTAATGATCAGTTCACTAAGTCCACTGGGCTGCCCAATTTTCACTCTTCTAGGTTGAAGCGTTCGTTTCCAGTAAGAGTTTGAATTTTTAGGTTTCACTGTGTTTTCTCCTATATAGATAGATGTGTTTGGAACTCTAAATGAAACACGGTTTGTGCTAGCTCTTTGAAAATTGACAAAATAAAGTAGATTTAGGTTCTGTCTCTATGGTTTGTTTTCTCTTGAAGCAGCCCTAACTGGAGACTGCCTAAATACACTTTCATTGGAAACGTGTGCCAAGCGTCCAAAATTACTGGTTTTCTGAAATCTCGGCAAACATTATTTCACCCAATCTGGATGATTCTCTGTGGTAGTGATCAGTTCACTAAGTCAACTTGGCTTCCCAATTTTCACTCTTCTAGGTTGAAGCGTTCGTTTCCAGTAATAGTATGAATTTTTAGGTTTCACTGTGTTTTCTCCTATATAGATAGATGTGTTTGGAACTCTAAATGAAACACGGTTTGTGCTAGCTCTTTGAAAATTGACAAAATAAAGGAAATTTAGGTTCTGTCTCTATGGTTTGTTTTCTCTTGAAGCAGCCCTAACTAGAGACTGCCTAAGTACACTTTCATTGGAAAGGAGTGCCAAGCGTCCAAAATCACTGGTTTTCTGAAATCTCGGCAAACATTTTTTCACCCAATCTTGATGATTCTCTGTGGTAATGATCAGTTCACTAAGCCCACTTGGCTGCCCAATATTCACTCTTCTAGGTTGAAGCGTTCCTTTCCAGTAGGAGTTTGAATTTTTAGGTTTCACTCTGTTTTCTAGTATATAGATAGATGTGTTGGGAACTCTAAATGAAACACGGTTTGTGCCAGCTCTTTGAAAATTGACAAAACAAAGTAGTTTTAGGTTCTGTCTCTATGGTTTGTTTCCTCTTCAAGCAGCCCTAACTGAAGACTGCCTAAATACACTTTCATTGGAAACGTGTGCCAAGCGTCCAAAAGTACTGGTTTTCTGAAATCTCGGCAAATATTTTTTCACCCAATCTGGATGATTCTCTGTGGTAGTGATCAGTTCACTAAGTCAACTTGGATTCCCAATTTTCACTCTTCTAGGTTGAAGCGTTCGTTTCCAGTAAGAGTTTGAATTTTTAGGTTTCACTCTGTTTTCTCCTATATAGATAGATGTGTTGGGAACTCTAAATGAAACACGGTTTGTGCTAGCTCTTTGAAAATTGACAAAATAAAGTAGTTCTAAGTTCTGTCTCTAAGGTTTGTTTAATCTTGAAGCAGCCCTAAGCAGAGACTGCCTAAAGACATTTTCATTGGAAAGGTGTGCCAAGCGTCCAAAAGTACTGGTTTTCTGAAATCTCGGCAAACCTTTTTTCACCCAATCTTGATGAGACATTGTGGTAATGATCAGTTCACTAAGCCCACTTGGCTGCCCAATTTTCACTAATCTAGGTTGAAGCGTTCGTTTCCACTAATAGTTTGAATTTTTAGGTTTCACTCTGTTTTCTCCTATATAGATAGATGTGTTGGGAACTCTAAATGAAACACGGTTTGTGCTAGCTCTTTGAAAATTGACAAAATAAAGTAGTTTTAGTTTCTGTCTCCATGGTTTGTTTCCTCTTGAAGCAGCCCTAACTAGAGACTGCCTAAATACACTTTCATTGGAAACGTGTGACAAGCGTCCAAAAGTACTGGTTTTCTGAAATCTCGGCAAACCTTTTTTCACCCAATCTTGATGATTCTTTGTGGTAATGATCAGTTCACTAAGTCCACTTGGCCGCCCAATTTTCACTCTTCTAGGTTGAAGCGTTCGTTTCCAGTAAGAGTTTGAATTTTTAGGTTTCACTCTGTTTTCTCCTATATAGATAGATGTGTTGGGAACTCTATGAAACACGGTTTGTGCTAGCTCTTTGAAAATTGACAAAATAAAGTAGTTCTAAGTTCTGTCTCCATGGTTTGTTTCCTCTTGAAGCAGCCCTAACTAGAGACTGCCTAAGTACACTTTCATTGGAAAGGTGTGCCTAGCGTCCAAAATCACTGGTTTTCTGAAATCTCGGCAAACCTTTTTTCACCCCACCTTGATGATTCTCTGTGGTCATGATCAGTTCACTAAGTCCACTTGGCCGACCAATTTTCACTCTTCTAGGTTGAAGCGTTCGTTTCCAGTAAGAGTTTGAATTTTTAGGTTTCACTCTGTTTTCTCCTATATAGATAGATGTGTTGGGAACTCTAAATGAAACACGGTTTGTGCTAGCTCTTTGAAAATTGACAAAATACAGTAGTTCTAAGTTCTGTCTCTAAGGTTTGTTTCCTCTTGAAGCAGCCCTAAGCAGAGACTGGATAAAGACATTTTCATTGGAAAGGTGTGCCAAGCGTCCAAAAGTACTGGTTTTCTGAAATCTCGGCAAACCTTTTTTCACCCAATCTTGATGAGACATTGTGGTAATGATCAGTTCACTAAGCCCACTTGGCTGCCCAATTTTCACTATTCTAGGTTGAACCGTTCGTTTCCAGTAAGAGTTTGAATTTTTAGGTTTCACTCTGTTTTCTCCTATATAGATAGAAGTGTTTGGAACTCTAAATGAAACACGGTTTGTGCTAGCTCTTTGAAAATTGACAAAATAAAGTAGTTCTAAGTTCTGTCTCTAAGGTTTGTTTAATCTTGAAGCAGCCCTAAGCAGAGACTGCCTAAAGACATTTTCATTGGAAAGGTGTGCCAAGCGTCCAAAAGTACTGGTTTTCTGAATTCTCGGCAAACCTTTTTTCACCCAATCTTGATGAGACATTGTGGTAATGATCAGTTCACTAAGCCCACTTGGCGGCCCAATTTTCACTATTCTAGGTTGAAGCGTTCGTTTCCAGTAAGAGTTTGAATTTTTAGGTTTCACTGTGTTTTCTCCTATATAGATAGATGTGTTTGGAACTCTAAATGAAACACGGTTTGTGCTAGCTCTTTGAAAATGGACAAAATAAAGTAGCTTTAGGTTCTGTCTCCATGGTTTGTTTCCTCTTTAAGCAGCCCTAACTAGAGACTGCCTAAGTACACTTTCATTGGAAAGGAGTGCCAAGCGTCCAAAATCACTGGTTTTCTGAAATCTCGGAAAACATTTTTTCACCCAATCTTGATGATTCTCTGTGGTAATGATCAGTTCACTAAGCCCACTTGGCTGCCCAATATTCACTCTTCTAGGTTGAAGTGTTCCTTTCCAGTAGGAGTTTGAATTTTTAGGTTTCACTCTGTTTTCTAGTATATAGATAGATGTGTTGGGAACTCTAAATGAAACACGGTTTGTGCCAGCTCTTTGAAAATTGACAAAACAAAGTAGTTTTAGGTTCTGTCTCTATGGTTTGTTTCCTCTTCAAGCAGCCCTAACTGAAGACTGCCTAAATACACTTTCATTGGAAACGTGTGCCAAGCGTCCAAAAGTACTGGTTTTCTGAAATCTCGGCAAATATTTTTTCACCCAATCTGGATGATTCTCTGTGGTAGTGATCAGTTCACTAAGTCAACTTGGATTCCCAATTTTCACTCTTCTAGGTTGAAGCGTTCGTTTCCAGTAAGAGTTTGAATTTTTAGGTTTCACTCTGTTTTCTCCTATATAGATAGATGTGTTGGGAACTCTAAATGAAACACGGTTTGTGCTAGCTCTTTGAAAATTGACAAAATAAAGTAGTTCTAAGTTCTGTCTCTAAGGTTTGTTTAATCTTGAAGCAGCCCTAAGCAGAGACTGCCTAAAGACATTTTCATTGGAAAGGTGTGCCAAGCGTCCAAAAGTACTGGTTTTCTGAAATCTCGGCAAACCTTTTTTCACCCAATCTTGATGAGACATTGTGGTAATGATCAGTTCACTAAGCCCACTTGGCTGCCCAATTTTCACTAATCTAGGTTGAAGCGTTCGTTTCCACTAATAGTTTGAATTTTTAGGTTTCACTCTGTTTTCTCCTATATAGATAGATGTGTTGGGAACTCTAAATGAAACACGGTTTGTGCTAGCTCTTTGAAAATTGACAAAATAAAGTAGTTTTAGTTTCTGTCTCCATGGTTTGTTTCCTCTTGAAGCAGCCCTAACTAGAGACTGCCTAAATACACTTTCATTGGAAACGTGTGACAAGCGTCCAAAAGTACTGGTTTTCTGAAATCTCGGCAAACCTTTTTTCACCCAATCTTGATGATTCTTTGTGGTAATGATCAGTTCACTAAGTCCACTTGGCCGCCCAATTTTCACTCTTCTAGGTTGAAGCGTTCGTTTCCAGTAAGAGTTTGAATTTTTAGGTTTCACTCTGTTTTCTCCTATATAGATAGATGTGTTGGGAACTCTATGAAACACGGTTTGTGCTAGCTCTTTGAAAATTGACAAAATAAAGTAGTTCTAAGTTCTGTCTCCATGGTTTGTTTCCTCTTGAAGCAGCCCTAACTAGAGACTGCCTAAGTACACTTTCATTGGAAAGGTGTGCCTAGCGTCCAAAATCACTGGTTTTCTGAAATCTCGGCAAACCTTTTTTCACCCCACCTTGATGATTCTCTGTGGTCATGATCAGTTCACTAAGTCCACTTGGCCGACCAATTTTCACTCTTCTAGGTTGAAGCGTTCGTTTCCAGTAAGAGTTTGAATTTTTAGGTTTCACTCTGTTTTCTCCTATATAGATAGATGTGTTGGGAACTCTAAATGAAACACGGTTTGTGCTAGCTCTTTGAAAATTGACAAAATACAGTAGTTCTAAGTTCTGTCTCTAAGGTTTGTTTCCTCTTGAAGCAGCCCTAAGCAGAGACTGGATAAAGACATTTTCATTGGAAAGGTGTGCCAAGCGTCCAAAAGTACTGGTTTTCTGAAATCTCGGCAAACCTTTTTTCACCCAATCTTGATGAGACATTGTGGTAATGATCAGTTCACTAAGCCCACTTGGCTGCCCAATTTTCACTATTCTAGGTTGAACCGTTCGTTTCCAGTAAGAGTTTGAATTTTTAGGTTTCACTCTGTTTTCTCCTATATAGATAGAAGTGTTTGGAACTCTAAATGAAACACGGTTTGTGCTAGCTCTTTGAAAATTGACAAAATAAAGTAGATTTAGGTTCTGTCTCTATGGTTTGTTTTCTCTTGAAGCAGCCCTAACTGGAGACTGCCTAAATACACTTTCATTGGAAACGTGTGCCAAGCGTCCAAAAGTACTGGTTTTCTGAAATCTCGGCAAACATTTTTTCACCCAATCTGGATGATTCTCTGTGGTAGTGATCAGTTCACTAAGTCAACTTGGCTTCCCAAATTTCACTCTTCTAGGTTGAAGCGTTCGTTTCCAGTAATAGTATGAATTTTTAGGTTTCACTGTGTTTTCTCCTATATAGATAGATGTGTTTGGAACTCTAAATGAAACACGGTTTGTGCTAGCTCTTTGAAAATTGACAAAATAAAGGAGATTTAGGTTCTGTCTCTATGGTTTTTTTTCTCTTGAAGCAGCCCTAACTAGAGACTGCCTAAATACACTTTCATTGGAAACGTGTGCCAAGCGTCCAAAAGTACTGGTTTTCTGAAATCTCGGCAAACATTTTTTCACCCAATCTTGATGATTCTCTGTGGTAATGATCAGTTCACTAAGTCCACTTTGCCGCCCAATTTTCACTCTTCTAGGTTGAAGCGTTCGTTTCCAGTAAGAGTTTGAATTTTTAGGTTTCACTGTGTTTTCTCCTATATAGATAGATGTGTTGGGAACTCTAAATGAAACACGGTTTGTGCTAGCTCTTTGAAAATTGACAAAATAAAGTAGTTTTAGGTTCTGTCTCCATGGTTTGTTTCCTCTTGAAGCAGCCCTAACTAGAGACTACCTAAGTGCACTTTCATTGGAAAGGTGTGCCAAGCGTCCAAAAGAACTGGATTTCTGAAATCTCGGCAAACATTTTTTCACCCAATCTTGATGATTCTCTGTGGTAGTGATCAGTTCACTAAGTCCACTTCGCCACCCAATATTCACTCTTCTAGGTTGAAGCGTTCGTTTCCAGTAAGAGTTTGAATTTTTAGGTTTCACTCTGTTTTCTCCTATATAGATAGATGTGTTGGGAACTCTAAATGAAACACGGTTTGTGCTAGCTCTTTGAAAATTGACAAAATAAAGTTGTTTTAGGTTCTGTCTCTATGGTTTGTTTCCTCTTCAAGCAGCCCTAACTGGAGACTGCCTAAATACACTTTCATTGGAAACGTGTGCCAAGTGTCCAAAAGTACTGGTTTTCTGAAATCCCGGCAAACATTTTTTCACCCAATCTGGATGATTCTCTGTGGTAGTGATCAGTTCCCTAAGTCCACTTGGCCGCCCAATTTTCATTCTTCTAGGTTGAAGCGTTCGTTTCCAGTAAGAGTTTGAATTTTTACGTTTCACTCTGTTTTCTCCTATATAGATAATGTGTTGGGAACTCTAAATGAAACACGGTTTGTGCTAGCTCTTTGAAAATTGACAAAATAAAGTAGTTCTAAGTTCTGTCTCTAAGGTTTGTTTCCTCTTGTAGCAGCCCTAAGCAGAGACTGCCTAAAGACATTTTCATTGGAAAGGTGTGCCAAGCGTCCAAAATTACTGGTTTTCTGAAATCTCGGCAAACATTTTTTACATAATCTGGATGATTCTCTGTGGTAGTGATCAGTTCACTAAGTCAACTTGGCTTCCCAATTTTCACTCTTCTAGGATGAAGCGTTCGTTTCCACTAATAGTATGAATTTTTAGGTTTCACCTTGTTTTCTCCTATATAGATAGATGTGTTTGGAACTCTAAATGAAACACGGTTTGTGCTAGCTCTTTGAAAATTGACAAAATAAAGTAGATTTAGGTTCTGTCTCTATGGTTTGTTTTCTCTTGAAGCAGCCCTAACTAGAGACTGCCTAAATACACTTTCATTGGAAACGTGTGCCAAGCGTCCAAAAGTACTGGTTTTCTGAAATCTCGGCAAACATTTTTTCACCCAATCTTGATGATTCTCTGTGGTAATGATCAGTTCACTAAGTCCACTTTGCCGCCCAATTTTCACTCTTCTAGGTTGAAGCGTTCGTTTCCAGTAAGAGTTTGAATTTTTAGGTTTCACTCTGTTTTCTCCTATATAGATAGATGTGTTGGGAACACTAAATGAAACACGGTTTGTGCTAGCTCTTTGAAAATTGACAAAATAAAGTAGTTCTAAGTTCTGTCTCTAAGGTTTGTTTAATCTTGAAGCAGCCCTAAGCAGAGACTGCCTAAAGACATTTTCATTGGAAAGGTGTGCCAAGCGTCCAAAAGTACTAGATTTCTGAAATCTCGGCAAACCTTTTTTCACCCAATCTTGATGAGACATTGTGGTAATGATCAGTTCACTAAGCCCACTTGGCTGCCCAATTTTCACTATTCGAGGTTGAAGCGTTTGTTTCCACTAATAGTTTGAATTTTTAGGTTTCACTCTGTTTTCTCCTATATAGATAGATGTGTTGGAACCTCTAAATGAAACACGGTTTGTGCTAGCTCTTTGAAAATTGACAAAATAAAGTAGTTCTAAGTTCTGTCTCTAAGGTTTGTTTCCTCTTGTAGCAGCCCTAAGCAGAGACTGCCTAAAGACATTTTCATTGGAAAGGTGTGCCAAGCGTCCAAAATTACTGGTTTCCTGAAATCTCGGCAAACATTTTTTACCCAATCTGGATGATTCTCTGTGGTAGTGATCAGTTCACTAAGTCAACTTGGCTTCCCAATTTTCACTCTTCTAGGATGAAGCGTTCGTTTCCAGTAATAGTATGAATTTTTAGGTTTCACTGTGTTTTCTCCTATATAGATAGATGTGTTTGGAACTCTAAATGAAACACGGTTTGTGCTAGCTCTTTGAAAATTGACAAAATAAAGTAGATTTAGGTTCTGTCTCTATGGTTTGTTTTCTCTTGAAGCAGCCCTAACTAGAGACTGCCTAAATACACTTTCATTGGAAAGGTGTGCCAAGCGTCCAAAAGTACTGGTTTTCTGAAATCTCGGCAAACATTTTTTCTCCCAATCTTGATGATTCTCTGTGGTAATGATCAGTTCACTAAGTCCACTTGGCCGCCCAATTTTCACTCTTCTAGGTTGAAGCGTTCGTTTCCAGTAAGAGTTTGAATTTTTAGGTTTCACTCTGCTTTCTCCTATATAGATAGATGTGTTGGGAACACTAAATGAAACACGGTTTGTGCTAGCTCTTTGAAAATTGACAAAACAAAGTAGTTTTAGGTTCTGTCTCTATGGTTTGTTTCCTCTTCAAGCAGCCCTAACTGAAGACTGCCTAAATACACTTTCATTGGAAACGTGTGCCAAGCGTCCAAAAGTACTGGTTTTCTGAAATCTCGGCAAATATTTTTTCACCCAATCTGGATGATTCTCTGTGGTAGTGATCAGTTCACTAAGTCAACTTGGATTCCCAATTTTCACTCATCTAGGTTGAAGCGTTCGTTTCCAGTAAGAGTTTGAATTTTTAGGTTTCACTCTGTTTTCTCCTATATAGATAGATGTGTTGGGAACTCTAAATGAAACACGGTTTGTGCTAGCTCTTTGAAAATTGACAAAATAAAGTAGTTCTAAGTTCTGTCTCTAAGGTTTGTTTAATCTTGAAGCAGCCCTAAGCAGAGACTGCCTAAAGACATTTTCATTGGAAAGGTGTGCCAAGCGTCCAAAAGTACTGGTTTTCTGAAATCTCGGCAAACCTTTTTTCACCCAATCTTGATGAGACATTGTGGTAATGATCAGTTCACTAAGCCCACTTGGCTGCCCAATTTTCACTAATCTAGGTTGAAGCGTTCGTTTCCACTAATAGTTTGAATTTTTAGGTTTCACTCTGTTTTCTCCTATATAGATAGATGTGTTGGGAACTCTAAATGAAACACGGTTTGTGCTAGCTCTTTGAAAATTGACAAAATAAAGTAGTTTTAGGTTCTGTCTCCATGGTTTGTTTCCTCTTGAAGCAGCCCTAACTAGAGACTGCCTAAATACACTTTCATTGGAAACGTGTGACAAGCGTCCAAAAGTACTGGTTTTCTGAAATCTCGGCAAACATTTTTTCACCCAATCTTGATTATTCTTTGTGGTAATGATCAGTTCACTAAGTCCACTTGGGCGCCCAATTTTCACTCTTCTAGGTTGAAGCGTTCGTTTCCAGTAAGAGTTTGAATTTTTAGGTTTCACTCTGTTTTCTCCTATATAGATAGATGTGTTGGGAACTCTATGAAACACGGTTTGTGCTAGCTCTTTGAAAATTGACAAAATAAAGTAGTTCTAAGTTCTGTCTCCATGGTTTGTTTCCTCTTGAAGCAGCCCTAACTAGAGACTGCCTAAGTACACTTTCATTGGAAAGGTGTGCCAAGCGTCCAAAATCACTGGTTTTCTGAAATCTCTGCAAACCTTTTTTCACCCAACCTTGATGATTCTCTGTGGTCATGATCAGTTCACTAAGTCCACTTGGCCGACCAATTTTCACTCTTCTAGGTTGAAGCGTTCGTTTCCAGTAAGAGTTTGAATTTTTAGGTTTCACTCTGTTTTCTCCTATATAGATAGATGTGTTGGGAACTCTAAATGAAACACGGTTTGTGCTAGCTCTTTGAAAATTGACAAAATAAAGTAGTTCTAAGTTCTGTCTCTAAGGTTTGTTTCCTCTTGTAGCAGCCCTAAGCAGAGACTGCCTAAAGACATTTTCATTGGAAAGGTGTGCCAAGCGTCCAAAATTACTGGTTTTCTGAAATCTCGGCAAACATTTTTTACATAATCTGGATGATTCTCTGTGGTAGTGATCAGTTCACTAAGTCAACTTGGCTTCCCAATTTTCACTCTTCTAGGATGAAGCGTTCGTTTCCACTAATAGTATGAATTTTTAGGTTTCACCTTGTTTTCTCCTATATAGATAGATGTGTTTGGAACTCTAAATGAAACACGGTTTGTGCTAGCTCTTTGAAAATTGACAAAATAAAGTAGATTTAGGTTCTGTCTCTATGGTTTGTTTTCTCTTGAAGCAGCCCTAACTAGAGACTGCCTAAATACACTTTCATTGGAAACGTGTGCCAAGCGTCCAAAAGTACTGGTTTTCTGAAATCTCGGCAAACACTTTTTCACCCAATCTTGATGATTCTCTGTGGTAATGATCAGTTCACTAAGTCCACTTTGCCGCCCAATTTTCACTCTTCTAGGTTGAAGCGTTCGTTTCCAGTAAGAGTTTGAATTTTTAGGTTTCACTCTGTTTTCTCCTATATAGATAGATGTGTTGGGAACACTAAATGAAACACGGTTTGTGCTAGCTCTTTGAAAATTGACAAAATAAAGTAGTTCTAAGTTCTGTCTCTAAGGTTTGTTTAATCTTGAAGCAGCCCTAAGCAGAGACTGCCTAAAGACATTTTCATTGGAAAGGTGTGCCAAGCGTCCAAAAGTACTGGTTTTCTGAAATCTCGGCAAACCTTTTTTCACCCAATCTTGATGAGACATTGTGGTAATGATCAGTTCACTAAGCCCACTTGGCTGCCCAATTTTCACTATTCTAGGTTGAAGCGTTCGTTTCCACTAATAGTTTGAATTTTTAGGTTTCACTCTGTTTTCTCCTATATAGATAGATGTGTTGGAACCTCTAAATGAACCACGGTTTGTGCTAGCTCTTTGAAAATTGACAAAATAAAGTAGTTCTAAGTTCTGTCTCTAAGGTTTGTTTCCTCTTGTAGCAGCCCTAAGCAGAGACTGCCTAAAGACATTTTCATTGGAAAGGTGTGCCAAGCGTCCAAAATTACTGGTTTCCTGAAATCTCGGCAAACATTTTTTACCCAATCTGGATGATTCTCTGTGGTAGTGATCAGTTCACTAAGTCAACTTGGCTTCCCAATTTTCACTCTTCTAGGATGAAGCGTTCGTTTCCAGTAATAGTATGAATTTTTAGGTTTCACTGTGTTTTCTCCTATATAGATAGATGTGTTTGGAACTCTAAATGAAACACGGTTTGTGCTAGCTCTTTGAAAATTGACAAAATAAAGTAGATTTAGGTTCTGTCTCTATGGTTTGTTTTCTCTTGAAGCAGCCCTAACTAGAGACTGCCTAAATACCCTTTCATTGGAAAGGTGTGCCAAGCGTCCAAAAGTACTGGTTTTCTGAAATCTCGGCAAACATTTTTTCACCCAATCTTGATGATTCTCTGTGGTAATGATCAGTTCACTAAGTCCACTTTGCCGCCCAATTTTCACTCTTCTAGGTTGAAGCGTTCGTTTCCAGTAAGAGTTTGAATTTTTAGGTTTCACTCTGCTTTCTCCTATATAGATAGATGTGTTGGGAACACTAAATGAAACACGGTTTGTGCTAGCTCTTTGAAAATTGACAAAACAAAGTAGTTTTAGGTTCTGTCTCTATGGTTTGTTTCCTCTTCAAGCAGCCCTAACTGAAGACTGCCTAAATACACTTTCATTGGAAACGTGTGCCAAGCGTCCAAAAGTACTGGTTTTCTGAAATCTCGGCAAATATTTTTTCACCCAATCTGGATGATTCTCTGTGGTAGTGATCAGTTCACTAAGTCAACTTGGATTCCCAATTTTCACTCTTCTAGGTTGAAGCGTTCGTTTCCAGTAAGAGTTTGAATTTTTAGGTTTCACTCTGTTTTCTCCTATATAGATAGATGTGTTGGGAACTCTAAATGAAACACGGTTTGTGCTAGCTCTTTGAGAATTGACAAAATAAAGTAGTTCTAAGTTCTGTCTCTAAGGTTTGTTTAATCTTGAAGCAGCCCTAAGCAGAGACTGCCTAAAGACATTTTCATTGGAAAGGTGTGCCAAGCGTCCAAAAGTACTGGTTTTCTGAAATCTCGGCAAACCTTTTTTCACCCAATCTTGATGAGACATTGTGGTAATGATCAGTTCACTAAGCCCACTTGGCTGCCCAATTTTCACTAATCTAGGTTGAAGCGTTCGTTTCCACTAATAGTTTGAATTTTTAGGTTTCACTCTGTTTTCTCCTATATAGATAGATGTGTTGGGAACTCTAAATGAAACACGGTTTGTGCTAGCTCTTTGAAAATTGACAAAATAAAGTAGTTCTAAGTTCTGTCTCCATGGTTTGTTTCCTCTTGAAGCAGCCCTAACTAGAGACTGCCTAAGTACACTTTCATTGGAAAGGTGTGCCAAGCGTCCAAAATCACTGGTTTTCTGAAATCTCTGGAAACCTTTTTTCACCCAACCTTGATGATTCTCTGTGGTCATGATCAGTTCACTAAGTCCACTTGGCCGACCAATTTTCACTCTTCTAGGTTGAAGCTTTCGTTTCCAGTAAGAGTTTGAATTTTTAGGTTTCACTCTGTTTTCTCCTATATAGATAGATGTGTTGGGAACTCTAAATGAAACACGGTTTGTGCTAGCTCTTTGAAAATTGACAAAATACAGTAGTTCTAAGTTCTGTCTCTAAGGTTTGTTTCCTCTTGAAGCAGCCCTAAGCAGAGACTGGATAAAGACATTTTCATTGGAAAGGTGTGCCAAGCGTCCAAAAGTACTGGTTTTCTGAAATCTCGGCAAACATTTTTTCACCCAATCTTGATGAGACATTGTGGTAATGATCAGTTCACTAAGCCCACTTGGCTGCCCAATTTTCACTATTCTAGGTTGAACCGTTCGTTTCCAGTAAGAGTTTGAATTTTTAGGTTTCACTCTGTTTTCTCCTATATAGATAGAAGTGTTTGGAACTCTAAATGAAACACGGTTTGTGCTAGCTCTTTGAAAATTGACAAAATAAAGTTGTTTTATGTTCTGTCTCTATGGTTTGTTTCCTCTCAAGCAGCCATAACTGGAGACTGCCTAAATACACTTTCATTGGAAACGTGTGCCAAGCGTCCAAAAGTACTGGTTTTCTGAAATCCCGGCAAACATTTTTTCACCCAATCTGGATGATTCTCTGTGGTAGTGATCAGTTCCCTAAGTCCACTTGGCCGCCCAATTTTCATTCTTCTAGGTTGAAGCGTTCGTTTCCAGTAAGAGTTTGAATTTTTAGGTTTCACTCTGTTTTCTCCTATATAGATAGATGTGTTGGGAACTCTAAATGAAACACGGTTTGTGCTAGCTCTTTGAAAATTGACAAAATAAAGTAGTTCTAAGTTCTGTCTCTATGGTTTGTTTCCTCTTGAAGCAGCCCTAACTAGAGACTGCCTAAATACACTTTCATTGGAAAGGTGTGCCAAGCGTCCAAAAGTACTGGTTTTCTGAAATCTCGGCAAACATTTTTTCACCCAAACTTGATTATTCTCTGTGGTAATGATCAGTTCACTACGTCCACTTGGCTGCCTAATTTTCACTCTTCTAGGTTGAAGCGTTCGTTTCCAGTAAGAGTTTGAATTTTTAGGTTTCACTCTGTTTTCTCCTATATAGATAGATGTGTTGGGAACTCTAAATGAAACACGGTTTGTGCTAGCTCTTTGAAAATTGACAAAATAAATTAGTTTTAGGTTCTGTCTCCATGGTTTGTTTCCTGTTGAAGCAGCCCTAACTAGAGACTGCCTAAATACACTTTCATTGGAAACGTGTGACAAGCGTCCAAAAGTACTGGTTTTCTGAAATCTCGGCAAACATTTTTTCACCCAATCTTGATGATTCTCTGTGATAATGATCAGTTCACTAAGTCCACTTGGCCGCCCAATTTTCATTCTTCTAGGTTCAAGCGTTCGTTTCCAGTAAGAGTTTGAATTTTTAGGTTTCACTCTGTTTTCTCCTATATAGATTGATGTGTTGGGAACTCTAAATGAAACACGGTTTGTGCTAGCTCTTTGAAAATTGACAAAATAAAGTTGTTTTAGGTTCTGTCTCTATGGTTTGTTTCCTCTTCAAGCAGCCCTAACTGGAGTCTGCCTAAATACACTTTCATTGGAAACGTGTGCCAAGCGTCCAAATTACTGGTTTTCTATAAATCCCTGCAAACATTTTTTCACCCAATCTGGATGATTCTCTGTGGTAGTGATCAGTTCCTTAAGTCCACTTGGCCGCCCAATTTTCACTCTTCTAGGTTGAAGCGTTCGTTTCCAGTAAGAGTTTGAATTTTTAGGTTTCACTCTGTTTTCTCCTATATAGATAGATGTGTTGGGAACTCTAAATGAAACACGGTTTGTGCTAGCTCGTTGAAAATTGACAAAATAAAGTAGTTCTAAGTTCTGTCTCTAAGGTTTGTTTCCTCTTGAAGCAGCCCTAAGCAGAGACTGCCTAAAGACATTTTCATTGGAAAGGTGTGCCAAGAGTCCAAAAGTACTGGTTTTCTGAAATCTCGGCAAACCTTTTTTCACCCAATCTTGATGAGACATTGTGGTAATGATCAGTTCACTAAGCCCACATGGCTGCCCAATTTTCACTATTCTAGGTTGAAGCGTTCGTTTCCACTAATACTTTGAATTTTTAGGTTTCACTCTGTTTTCTCTTATATAGATAGATGTGTTGGGAACTCTAAATGAAACACGGTTTGTGCTAGCTCTTTGAAAATTGACAAAACAAAGTAGTTTTAGGTTCTGTCTCCATGGTTTGTTTCCTCTTGAAGCATCCTAACTAGAGACTGCCTAAATACACTTTCATTGGAAACGTGTGACAAGCGTCCAAAAGTACTGGTTTTCTGAAATCTCGGCAAACATTTTTTCACCCAATCTTGATGATTCTTTGTGGTAATGATCAGTTCACTAAGTCCACTTGGCCGCCAATTTTCACTCTTCTAGGTTGAAGCGTTCGTTTCCAGTAAGAGTTTGAATTTTTAGGTTTCACTCTGTTTTCTCCTATATAGATAGATGTGTTGGGAACTCTAAATGAAACACAGTTTGTGCTAGCTCTTTGAAAATTGACAAAATAAAGTAGTTCTAAGTTCTGTCTCCATGGTTTGTTTCCTCTTGAAGCAGCCCTAACTAGAGACTGCCTAAGTACACTTTCATTGGAAAGGTGTGCCAAGCGTCCAAAATCACTGGTTTTCTGAAATCTCGGCAAACATTTTTTCACCCAATCTTGATGATTCTCTGTGGTAATGATCAGTTCACTAAGCCCACTTGGCTGCCCAATATTCACTCTTCTAGGTTGAAGCGTTCGTTTCCAGTAGGAGTTTGAATTTTTAGGTTTCACTCTGTTTTCTCCTATATAGATAGATGTGTTGGGAACTCTAAATGAAACACGGTTTGTGCTAGGTCTTTGAAAATTGACAAAACAAAGTAGTTTTAGGTTCTGTCTCTATGGTTTGTTTCCTCTTCAAGCAGCCCTAACTGGAGACTGCCTAAATACACTTACATTGGAACGTGTGCCAAGCGTCCAAAAGTACTGGTTTTCTGAAATCTCGGCAAACATTTTTTCACCCAATCTGGATGATTCTCTGTGGTAGTGATCAGTTCACTAAGTCAACTTGGCTTCCCAATTTTCACTCTTCTAGGTTGAAGTGTTCGTTTCCAGTAATAGTTTGAATTTTTAGGTTTCACTGTGTTTTCTCCTATATAGATAGATGTGTTTGGAACTCTAAATGAAACACGGTTTGTGCTAGCTCTTTGAAAATTGACAAAATAAAGTAGATTTAGGTTCTGTCTCTATGGTTTGTTTTCTCTTGAAGCAGCCCAAACTAGAGACTGCCAAAATACACTTTCATTGGAAACGTGTGCCAAGCGTCCAAAATTACTGGTTTTCTGAAATCTCGGCAAACATTTTTTCACCCAACCTTGATGATTCTCTGTGGTCATGATCAGTTCATTAAGTCCACTTGGCCGCCCAATTTTCACTCTTCTAGGTTGAAGCGTTCGTTTCCAGTAAGAGTTTGAATTTTTAGGTTTCACTGTGTTTTCTCCTATATAGATAGATGTGTTGGGAACTCTAAATGAAACACGGTTTGTGCTAGCTCTTTGAAAATTGACAAAATAAAGTAGTTTTAGGTTCTGTCTCCATGGTTTGTTTCCTCTTGAAGCAGCCCTAACTAGAGACTGCCTAAGTACACTTTCATTGGAAAGGTGTGCCAAGCGTCCAAAAGAACTGGTTTTCTGAAATTTTGGCAAACATTTTTTCACACAATCTTGATGATTCTCTGTGGTAGTGATCAGTTCACTAAGTCCACTTAGCCTCCCAATATTCACTCTTCTAGGTTGAAGCGTTCGTTTCCAGTAAGAGTTTGAATTTTTAGGTTTCACTCTGTTTTCTCCTATATAGATAGATGTGTTGGGAACTCTAAATGAAACACGGTTTGTGCTAGCTCTTTGAAAATTGACAAAATAAAGTTGTTTTAGGTTCTGTCTCTATGGTTTGTTTCCTCTCAAGCAGCCCTAACTGGAGACTGCCTAAATACACTTTCATTGGAAACGTGTGCCAAGCGTCCAAAAGTACTGGTTTTCTGAAATCCCGGCAAACATTTTTTCACCCAATCTGGATGATTCTCTGTGGTAGTGATCAGTTCCCTAAGTCCACTTGGCCGCCCAATTTTCATTCTTCTAGGTTGAAGCGTTCGTTTCCAGTAAGAGTTTGAATTTTTAGGTTTCACTCTGTTTTCTCCTATATAGATAATGTGTTGGGAACTCTAAATGAAACACGGTTTGTGCTAGCTCTTTGAAAATTGACAAAATAAAGTAGTTCTAAGTTCTGTCTCCATGGTTTGTTTCCTCTTGAAGCAGCCCTAACTAGAGACTGCCTAAGTACACTTTCATTGGAAAGGTGTGCCAAGCGTCCAAAATCACTGGTTTTCTGAAATCTCGGCAAACATTTTTTCACCCAATCTTGATGATTCTCTGTGGTAATGATCAGTTCACTAAGCCCACTTGGCTGCCCAATATTCACTCTTCTAGGTTGAAGCGTTCGTTTCCAGTAGGAGTTTGAATTTTTAGGTTTCACTCTGTTTTCTCCTATATAGATAGATGTGTTGGGAACTCTAAATGAAACACGGTTTGTGCTAGGTCTTTGAAAATTGACAAAACAAAGTAGTTTTAGGTTCTGTCTCTATGGTTTGTTTCCTCTTCAAGCAGCCCTAACTGGAGACTGCCTAAATACACTTACATTGGAAACGTGTGCCAAGCGTCCAAAAGTACTGGTTTTCTGAAATCTCGGCAAACATTTTTTCACCCAATCTGGATGATTCTCTGTGGTAGTGATCAGTTCACTAAGTCAACTTGGCTTCCCAATTTTCACTCTTCTAGGTTGAAGTGTTCGTTTCCAGTAATAGTTTGAATTTTTAGGTTTCACTATGTTTTCTCCTATATAGATAGATGTGTTTGGAACTCTAAATGAAACACGGTTTGTGCTAGCTCTTTGAAAATTGACAAAATAAAGTAGATTTAGGTTCTGTCTCTATGGTTTGTTTTCTCTTGAAGCAGCCCAAACTAGAGACTGCCAAAATACACTTTCATTGGAAACGTGTGCCAAGCGTCCAAAATTACTGGTTTTCTGAAATCTCGGCAAACATTTTTTCACCCAACCTTGATGATTCTCTGTGGTCATGATCAGTTCATTAAGTCCACTTGGCCGCCCAATTTTCACTCTTCTAGGTTGAAGCGTTCGTTTCCAGTAAGAGTTTGAATTTTTAGGTTTCACTGTGTTTTCTCCTATATAGATAGATGTGTTGGGAACTCTAAATGAAACACGGTTTGTGCTAGCTCTTTGAAAATTGACAAAATAAAGTAGTTTTAGGTTCTGTCTCCATGGTTTGTTTCCTCTTGAAGCAGCCCTAACTAGAGACTGCCTAAGTACACTTTCATTGGAAAGGTGTGCCAAGCGTCCAAAAGAACTGGTTTTCTGAAATTTTGGCAAACATTTTTTCACACAATCTTGATGATTCTCTGTGGTAGTGATCAGTTCACTAAGTCCACTTAGCCTCCCAATATTCACTCTTCTAGGTTGAAGCGTTCGTTTCCAGTAAGAGTTTGAATTTTTAGGTTTCACTCTGTTTTCTCCTATATAGATAGATGTGTTGGGAACTCTAAATGAAACACGGTTTGTGCTAGCTCTTTGAAAATTGACAAAATAAAGTTGTTTTAGGTTCTGTCTCTATGGTTTGTTTCCTCTCAAGCAGCCCTAACTGGAGACTGCCTAAATACACTTTCATTGGAAACGTGTGCCAAGCGTCCAAAAGTACTGGTTTTCTGAAATCCCGGCAAACATTTTTTCACCCAATCTGGATGATTCTCTGTGGTAGTGATCAGTTCACTAAGTCAACTTGGATTCCCAATTTTCACTCTTCTAGGTTGAAGCGTTCGTTTCCAGTAAGAGTTTGAATTTTTAGGTTTCACTCTGTTTTCTCCTATATAGATAGATGTGTTGGGAACTCTAAATGAAACACGGTTTGTGCTAGCTCTTTGAGAATTGACAAAATAAAGTAGTTCTAAGTTCTGTCTCTAAGGTTTGTTTAATCTTGAAGCAGCCCTAAGCAGAGACTGCCTAAAGACATTTTCATTGGAAAGGTGTGCCAAGCGTCCAAAAGTACTGGTTTTCTGAAATCTCGGCAAACCTTTTTTCACCCAATCTTGATGAGACATTGTGGTAATGATCAGTTCACTAAGCCCACTTGGCTGCCCAATTTTCACTAATCTAGGTTGAAGCGTTCGTTTCCACTAATAGTTTGAATTTTTAGGTTTCACTCTGTTTTCTCCTATATAGATAGATGTGTTGGGAACTCTAAATGAAACACGGTTTGTGCTAGCTCTTTGAAAATTGACAAAATAAAGTAGTTTTAGGTTCTGTCTCCATGGTTTGTTTCCTCTTGAAGCAGCCCTAACTAGAGACTGCCTAAATACACTTTCATTGGAAACGTGTGACAAGCGTCCAAAAGTACTGGTTTTCTGAAATCTCGGCAAACATTTTTCACCCAATCTTGATTATTCTTTGTGGTAATGATTAGTTCACTAAGTCCACTTGGGCGCCCAATTTTCACTCTTCTAGGTTGAAGCGTTCGTTTCCAGTAAGAGTTTGAATTTTTAGGTTTCACTCTGTTTTCTCCTATATAGATAGATGTGTTGGGAACTCTATGAAACACGGTTTGTGCTAGCTCTTTGAAAATTGACAAAATAAAGTAGTTCTAAGTTCTGTCTCCATGGTTTGTTTCCTCTTGAAGCAGCCCTAACTAGAGACTGCCTAAGTACACTTTCATTGGAAAGGTGTGCCAAGCGTCCAAAATCACTGGTTTTCTGAAATCTCTGCAAACCTTTTTTCACCCAACCTTGATGATTCTCTGTGGTCATGATCAGTTCACTAAGTCCACTTGGCCGACCAATTTTCACTCTTCTAGGTTGAAGCGTTCGTTTCCAGTAAGAGTTTGAATTTTTAGGTTTCACTCTGTTTTCTCCTATATAGATAGATGTGTTGGGAACTCTAAATGAAACACGGTTTGTGCTAGCTCTTTGAAAATTGACAAAATACAGTAGTTCTAAGTTCTGTCTCTAAGGTTTGTTTCCTCTTGAAGCAGCCCTAAGCAGAGACTGGATAAAGACATTTTCATTGGAAAGGTGTGCCAAGCGTCCAAAAGTACTGGTTTTCTGAAATCTCGGCAAACATTTTTTCACCCAATCTTGATGAGACATTGTGGTAATGATCAGTTCACTAAGCCCACTTGGCTGCCCAATTTTCACTATTCTAGGTTGAACCGTTCGTTTCCAGTAAGAGTTTGAATTTTTAGGTTTCACTCTGTTTTCTCCTATATAGATAGAAGTGTTTGGAACTCTAAATGAAACACGGTTTGTGCTAGCTCTTTGAAAATTGACAAAATAAAGTTGTTTTATGTTCTGTCTCTATGGTTTGTTTCCTCTCAAGCAGCCATAACTGGAGACTGCCTAAATACACTTTCATTGGAAACGTGTGCCAAGCGTCCAAAAGTACTGGTTTTCTGAAATCCCGGCAAACATTTTTTCACCCAATCTGGATGATTCTCTGTGGTAGTGATCAGTTCCCTAAGTCCACTTGGCCGCCCAATTTTCATTCTTCTAGGTTGAAGCGTTCGTTTCCAGTAAGAGTTTGAATTTTTAGGTTTCACTCTGTTTTCTCCTATATAGATAGATGTGTTGGGAACTCTAAATGAAACACGGTTTGTGCTAGCTCTTTGAAAATTGACAAAATAAAGTAGTTCTAAGTTCTGTCTCTATGGTTTGTTTCCTCTTGAAGCAGCCCTAACTAGAGACTGCCTAAATACACTTTCATTGGAAAGGTGTGCCAAGCGTCCAAAAGTACTGGTTTTCTGAAATCTCGGCAAACATTTTTTCACCCAAACTTGATTATTCTCTGTGGTAATGATCAGTTCACTACGTCCACTTGGCTGCCTAATTTTCACTCTTCTAGGTTGAAGCGTTCGTTTCCAGTAAGAGTTTGAATTTTTAGGTTTCACTCTGTTTTCTCCTATATAGATAGATGTGTTGGGAACTCTAAATGAAACACGGTTTGTGCTAGCTCTTTGAAAATTGACAAAATAAATTAGTTTTAGGTTCTGTCTCCATGGTTTGTTTCCTGTTGAAGCAGCCCTAACTAGAGACTGCCTAAATACACTTTCATTGGAAACGTGTGACAAGCGTCCAAAAGTACTGGTTTTCTGAAATCTCGGCAAACATTTTTTCACCCAATCTTGATGATTCTCTGTGATAATGATCAGTTCACTAAGTCCACTTGGCCGCCCAATTTTCATTCTTCTAGGTTCAAGCGTTCGTTTCCAGTAAGAGTTTGAATTTTTAGGTTTCACTCTGTTTTCTCCTATATAGATTGATGTGTTGGGAACTCTAAATGAAACACGGTTTGTGCTAGCTCTTTGAAAATTGACAAAATAAAGTTGTTTTAGGTTCTGTCTCTATGGTTTGTTTCCTCTTCAAGCAGCCCTAACTGGAGTCTGCCTAAATACACTTTCATTGGAAACGTGTGCCAAGCGTCCAAATTACTGGTTTTCTATAAATCCCTGCAAACATTTTTTCACCCAATCTGGATGATTCTCTGTGGTAGTGATCAGTTCCTTAAGTCCACTTGGCCGCCCAATTTTCACTCTTCTAGGTTGAAGCGTTCGTTTCCAGTAAGAGTTTGAATTTTTAGGTTTCACTCTGTTTTCTCCTATATAGATAGATGTGTTGGGAACTCTAAATGAAACACGGTTTGTGCTAGCTCGTTGAAAATTGACAAAATAAAGTAGTTCTAAGTTCTGTCTCTAAGGTTTGTTTCCTCTTGAAGCAGCCCTAAGCAGAGACTGCCTAAAGACATTTTCATTGGAAAGGTGTGCCAAGAGTCCAAAAGTACTGGTTTTCTGAAATCTCGGCAAACCTTTTTTCACCCAATCTTGATGAGACATTGTGGTAATGATCAGTTCACTAAGCCCACATGGCTGCCCAATTTTCACTATTCTAGGTTGAAGCGTTCGTTTCCACTAATACTTTGAATTTTTAGGTTTCACTCTGTTTTCTCTTATATAGATAGATGTGTTGGGAACTCTAAATGAAACACGGTTTGTGCTAGCTCTTTGAAAATTGACAAAACAAAGTAGTTTTAGGTTCTGTCTCCATGGTTTGTTTCCTCTTGAAGCATCCCTAACTAGAGACTGCCTAAATACACTTTCATTGGAAACGTGTGACAAGCGTCCAAAAGTACTGGTTTTCTGAAATCTCGGCAAACATTTTTTCACCCAATCTTGATGATTCTTTGTGGTAATGATCAGTTCACTAAGTCCACTTGGCCGCCCAATTTTCACTCTTCTAGGTTGAAGCGTTCGTTTCCAGTAAGAGTTTGAATTTTTAGGTTTCACTCTGTTTTCTCCTATATAGATAGATGTGTTGGGAACTCTAAATGAAACACAGTTTGTGCTAGCTCTTTGAAAATTGACAAAATAAAGTAGTTCTAAGTTCTGTCTCCATGGTTTGTTTCCTCTTGAAGCAGCCCTAACTAGAGACTGCCTAAGTACACTTTCATTGGAAAGGTGTGCCAAGCGTCCAAAATCACTGGTTTTCTGAAATCTCGGCAAACATTTTTTCACCCAATCTTGATGATTCTCTGTGGTAATGATCAGTTCACTAAGCCCACTTGGCTGCCCAATATTCACTCTTCTAGGTTGAAGCGTTCGTTTCCAGTAGGAGTTTGAATTTTTAGGTTTCACTCTGTTTTCTCCTATATAGATAGATGTGTTGGGAACCTCTAAATGAAACACGGTTTGTGCTAGGTCTTTGAAAATTGACAAAACAAAGTAGTTTTAGGTTCTGTCTCTATGGTTTGTTTCCTCTTCAAGCAGCCCTAACTGGAGACTGCCTAAATACACTTACATTGGAAACGTGTGCCAAGCGTCCAAAAGTACTGGTTTTCTGAAATCTCGGCAAACATTTTTTCACCCAATCTGGATGATTCTCTGTGGTAGTGATCAGTTCACTAAGTCAACTTGGCTTCCCAATTTTCACTCTTCTAGGTTGAAGTGTTCGTTTCCAGTAATAGTTTGAATTTTTAGGTTTCACTGTGTTTTCTCCTATATAGATAGATGTGTTTGGAACTCTAAATGAAACACGGTTTGTGCTAGCTCTTTGAAAATTGACAAAATAAAGTAGATTTAGGTTCTGTCTCTATGGTTTGTTTTCTCTTGAAGCAGCCCAAACTAGAGACTGCCAAAATACACTTTCATTGGAAACGTGTGCCAAGCGTCCAAAATTACTGGTTTTCTGAAATCTCGGCAAACATTTTTTCACCCAACCTTGATGATTCTCTGTGGTCATGATCAGTTCATTAAGTCCACTTGGCCGCCCAATTTTCACTCTTCTAGGTTGAAGCGTTCGTTTCCAGTAAGAGTTTGAATTTTTAGGTTTCACTGTGTTTTCTCCTATATAGATAGATGTGTTGGGAACTCTAAATGAAACACGGTTTGTGCTAGCTCTTTGAAAATTGACAAAATAAAGTAGTTTTAGGTTCTGTCTCCATGGTTTGTTTCCTCTTGAAGCAGCCCTAACTAGAGACTGCCTAAGTACACTTTCATTGGAAAGGTGTGCCAAGCGTCCAAAAGAACTGGTTTTCTGAAATTTTGGCAAACATTTTTTCACCCAATCTTGATGATTCTCTGTGGTAGTGATCAGTTCACTAAGTCCACTTAGCCTCCCAATATTCACTCTTCTAGGTTGAAGCGTTCGTTTCCAGTAAGAGTTTGAATTTTTAGGTTTCACTCTGTTTTCTCCTATATAGATAGATGTGTTGGGAACTCTAAATGAAACACGGTTTGTGCTAGCTCTTTGAAAATTGACAAAATAAAGTTGTTTTAGGTTCTGTCTCTATGGTTTGTTTCCTCTCAAGCAGCCCTAACTGGAGACTGCCTAAATACACTTTCATTGGAAACGTGTGCCAAGCGTCCAAAAGTACTGGTTTTCTGAAATCCCGGCAAACATTTTTTCACCCAATCTGGATGATTCTCTGTGGTAGTGATCAGTTCCCTAAGTCCACTTGGCCGCCCAATTTTCATTCTTCTAGGTTGAAGCGTTCGTTTCCAGTAAGAGTTTGAATTTTTAGGTTTCACTCTGTTTTCTCCTATATAGATAATGTGTTGGGAACTCTAAATGAAACACGGTTTGTGCTAGCTCTTTGAAAATTGACAAAATAAAGTAGTTCTAAGTTCTGTCTCCATGGTTTGTTTCCCTCTTGAAGCAGCCCTAACTAGAGACTGCCTAAGTACACTTTCATTGGAAAGGTGTGCCAAGCGTCCAAAATCACTGGTTTTCTGAAATCTCGGCAAACATTTTTTCACCCAATCTTGATGATTCTCTGTGGTAATGATCAGTTCACTAAGCCCACTTGGCTGCCCAATATTCACTCTTCTAGGTTGAAGCGTTCGTTTCCAGTAGGAGTTTGAATTTTTAGGTTTCACTCTGTTTTCTCCTATATAGATAGATGTGTTGGGAACTCTAAATGAAACACGGTTTGTGCTAGCTCTTTGAAAATTGACAAAATAAAGTTGTTTTAGGTTCTGTCTCTATGGTTTGTTTCCTCTCAAGCAGCCCTAACTGGAGACTGCCTAAATACACTTTCATTGGAAACGTGTGACAAGCGTCCAAAAGTACTGGTTTTCTGAAATCCCGGCAAACATTTTTTCACCCAATCTGGATGATTCTCTGTGGTAGTGATCAGTTCCCTAAGTCCACTTGGCCGCCCAATTTTCATTCTTCTAGGTTGAAGCGTTCGTTTCCAGTAAGAGTTTGAATTTTTAGGTTTCACTCTGTTTTCTCCTATATAGATAATGTGTTGGGAACTCTAAATGAAACACGGTTTGTGCTAGCTCTTTGAAAATTGACAAAATAAAGTAGTTCTAAGTTCTGTCTCTAAGGTTTGTTTTCTCTTGAAGCAGCCCTAAGCAGAGACTGCCTAAAGACATTTTCTTTGGAAAGGTGTGCCAAGCGTCCAAAATTACTGGTTTTCTGAAATCTCGGCAAACATTTTTTACCCAATCTGGATGATTCTCTGTGGTAGTGATCAGTTCAGTAAGTCAACTTGGCTTCCCAATTTTCACTCTTCTAGGTTGAAGCGTTCGTTTCCAGTAATAGTATGAATTTTTAGGTTTCACTGTGTTTTCTCCTATATAGATAGATGTGTTTGGAACTCTAAATGAAACAGGGTTTGTGCTAGCTCTTTGAAAATTGACAAAATAAAGTAGATTTAGGTTCTGTCTCTATGGTTTGTTTTCTCTTGAAGCAGCCCTAACTAGAGACTGCCTAAATACACTTTCATTGGAAACGTGTGCCAATCGTCCAAAAGTACTGGTTTTCTGAAATCTCGGCAAACATTTTTTCACCCAATCTTGATGATTCTCTGTGGTAATGATCAGTTCACTAAGTCCATTTTGCCGCCCAATTTTCACTCTTCTAGGTTGAAGCGTTCGTTTCCAGTAAGAGTTTGAATTTTTAGGTTTCACTCTGTTTTCTCCTATATAGATAGATGTGTTGGGAACACTAAGTGAAACACGGTTTGTGCTAGCTCTTTGAAAATTGACAAAATAAAGTAGTTCTAAGTTCTGTCTCTAAGGTTTGTTTAATCTTGAAGCAGCCCTAAGCAGAGACTGCCTAAAGACATTTTCATTGGAAAGGTGTGCCAAGCGTCCAAAAGTACTGGTTTTCTGAAATCCCGGCAAACATTTTTTCACCCAATCTTGATGAGACTTTGTGGTAATGATCAGTTCACTAAGCCCACTTGGCTGCCCAATTTTCACTATTCTAGGTTGAAGCGTTCGTTTCCAGTAAGAGTTTGAATTTTTAGGTTTCACTGTGTTTTCTCCTATATAGATAGATGTGTTGGGAACTCTAAATGAAACACAGTTTGTGCTAGCTCTTTGAAAATTGACAAAATAAAGTAGTTTTAGGTTCTGTCTCCATGGTTTGTTTCCTCTTGAAGCAGCCCTAACTAGAGACTGCCTAAGTACACTTTCATTGGAAAGGTGTGCCAAGCGTCCAAAAGAACTGGTTTTCTGAAATCTCGGCAAAAATTTTTTCACCCAATCTTGATGATTCTCTGTGGTAGTGATCAGTTCACTAAGTCCACTTCGCCACCCAATATTCACTCTTCTAGGTTGAAGCGTTCGTTTCCAGTAAGAGTTTGAAATTTTAGGTTTCACTCTGTTTTCTCCTATATAGATAGATGTGTTGGGAACTCTAAATGAAACACGGTTTGTGCTAGCTCTTTGAAAATTGACAAAATAAAGTTGTTTTAGGTTCTGTCTCTATGGTTTGTTTCCTCTTCAAGCAGCCCTAACTGGAGACTGCCTAAATACACATTCATTGGAAACGTGTGCCAAGCGTCCAAAAGTACTGGTTTTCTGAAATCCCGGCAAACATTTTTTCACCCAATCTGGATGATTCTCTGTGGTAGTGATCAGTTCCCTAAGTCCACTTGGCCGCCCAATTTTCATTCTTCTAGGTTGAAGCGTTCGTTTCCAGTAAGAGTTTGAATTTTTAGGTTTCACTCTGTTTTCTCCTATATAGATAATGTGTTGGGCACTCTAAATGAAACACGGTTTGTGCTAGCTCTTTGAAAATTGACAAAATAAAGTAGTTCTAAGTTCTGTCTCTAAGGCTTGTTTCCTCTTGAAGCAGCCCTAAGCAGAGACTGCCTAAAGACATTTTCATTGGAAAGGTGTGCCAAGCGTCCAAAAGTACTGGTTTTCTGAAATCTCGGCAAACCTTTTTTCACCCTATCTTGATGAGACATTGTGGTAATGATCAGTTCACTAAGCCCACTTGGCTGCCCAATTTTCACTATTCTAGGTTGAAGCGTTCGTTTCCACTAATAGTTTGAATTTTTAGGTTTCACTCTGTTTTCTCCTATATAGATAGATGTGTTGGGAACTCTAAATGAAACACGGTTTGTGCTAGCTCTTTGAAAATTGACAAAATAAAGTAGTTCTAAGTTCTGTCTCTATGGTTTGTTTCCTCTTGAAGCAGCCCTAACTAGAGACTGCCTAAATACACTTTCATTGGAAAGGTGTGCCAAGCGTCCAAAAGTACTGGTTTTCTGAAATCTCAGCAAACATTTTTTCACCCAATCTTGATTATTCTCTGTGGTAATGATCAGTTCACTACGTCCACTTGGCCGCCTAATTTTCACTCTTCTAGGTTGAAGCGTTCGTTTCCAGTAAGAGTTTGAATTTTTAGGTTTCACTCTGTTTTCTCCTATATAGATAGATGTGTTGGGAACTCTAAATGAAACACGGTTCGTGCTAGCTCTTTGAAAATTGACAAAATAAATTAGTTTTAGGTTCTGTCTCCATGGTTTGTTTCCTGTTGAAGCAGCCCTAACTAGAGACTGCCTAAATACACTTTCATTGGAAACGTGTGACAAGCGTCCAAAAGTACTGGTTTTCTGAAATCTCGGCAAACATTTTTTCACCCAATCTTGATGATTCTCTGTGGTAATGATCAGTTCACTAAGTCCACTTGGCCGCCCAATTTTCACTCTTCTAGGTTGAAGCGTTCGTTTCCAGTAAGAGTTTGAATTTTTAGGTTTCACTCTGTTTTCTCCTATATAGATAGATGTGTTGGGAACTCTAAATGAAACACGGTTTGTGCTAGCTCTTTGAAAATTGACAAAATAAAGTAGTTCTAAGTTCTGTCTCTAAGGCTTGTTTCCTCTTGAAGCAGCCCTAAGCAGAGACGGCCTAAAGATATTTTCTTTGGAAAGGTGTGCCAAGCGTCCAAAAGTACTGGTTTTCTGAAATCTCGGCAAACCTTTTTTCACCCTATCTTGATGAGACATTGTGGTAATGATCAGTTCACTAAGCCCACTTGGCTGCCCAATTTTCACTATTCTAGGTTGAAGCGTTCGTTTCCAGTAAGAGTTTGAATTTTTAGGTTTCACTGTGTTTTCTCCTATATAGATAGATGTGTTGGGAACTCTAAATGAAACACGGTTTGTGCTAGCTCTTTGAAAATTGACAAAATAAAGTAGTTTTAGGTTCTGTCTCCATGGTTTGTTTCCTCTTGAAGCAGCCCTAACTAGAGACTGCCTAAGTACACTTTCATTTCTAAAGGTTTGCCAAGCGTCCAAAAGAACTTGTTTTTCTGAAATCTCGGCAAACATTTTTTCACCCAATCTTGATGATTCTCTGTGGTAGTGATCAGTTCACTAAGTCCACTTCGCCGCCCAACATTCACTCTTCTAGGTTGAAGCGCTCGTTTCCAGTAAGAGTTAGAATTTTTAGGTTTCACTCTGTTTTCTCCTATATAGATAGATGTGTTGGGAACTCTAAATGAAACACGGTTTGTGCTAGCTCTTTGAAAATTGACAAAATAAAATTGTTTTAGGTTCTGTCTCTATGGTTTGTTTCCTCTTCAAGCAGCCCTAACTGGAGACTGCCTAAATACACTTTCATTGGAAACGTGTGCCAAGCGTCCAAAAGTACTGGTTTTCTGAAATCTCGGCAAACATTTTTTCACCCAATCTGGATGATTCTCTGTGGTAGTGATCAGTTCCTTAAGTCCACTTGGCCGCCCAATTTTCACTCTTCTAGGTTGAAGCGTTCGTTTCCAGTAAGAGTTTGATTTTTAGGTTTCAATCTGTTTTCTCCTATATAGATAGATGTGTTGGGAACTCTAAATGAAACACGGTTTGTGCTAGCTCTTTGAAAACTGACAAAATAAAGTAGTTCTAAGTTCTGTATCTAAGGTTTGTTTCCTCTTGAAGCAGCACTAAGCAGAGACTGCCTAAAGACATTTTCATTGGAAAGGTGTGCCAAGCGTCCAAAAGTACTTGTTTTCTGAAATCTCGGCAAACCTTTTTTCACCCAATCTTGATGAGACATTGTGGTAATGATCAGTTCACTAAGCCCACTTGGCTGCCCAATTTTCACTATTCTAGGTTGAAGCGTTCGTTTCCAGTAAGAGTTTGAATTTTTAGGTATCACTGTGTT